>NW_007579098.1:54369-68446 GCF_000690725.1 Stegastes partitus | reverse complement strand
GATGTGCAATGATTATGACTATTTAATAAACTGGTAACATCAGAATTGAGAAGATTTGGTCAGACTTATGAATTACCTCGGTTCAAACTGGTTTTAAAATTGTCTATGGTCACGTTTGGTCATTTGACTATTACCTCATCGCAAGTAGGTTCTGGGTTTGAATCTGATGGTCAGCTGGGATCTTTCTGTGTGGGGTTTGCATGTTCTCCTTGTACCTGGTGCTCCAGCTTCCTCCCACAGTCCAAAGACATGCAGGGAAGATTAATCTCTGATTCTAAATTGGGTGTGAGTTTGAGTGGACTCGTGACCTGTTAGTTCAATTCAATTTTATTTACAAAATATGCCATCTCACAGCGCTTAACATAGTAAGGTTACACATTTAAACAGAGATCACATCAATCCAAAAATGCCTTTGGACTCCCTCTGAGCATGCGATCGGCAACGGTGGGAAGGAACGTTAAAGGTGGTTTTTGGTTGCTCACTTAGCCATGCTAGCAAATATTAGAGAGAAGCCAGAATTCAAGATTGTTGTTGGTATCTGTGTAAAATGTGTGATCTTGACTTATGTTTGACTTGTAGAGAAAGGAGGTACTATATGTATTTGTGACTGAAGGTGACATGATCTGGACTGAGTGGGTTGTAAACTGTGGCGGGTGGTTTTTGTACATCTTCATCTCTTTTACTTATGTAAAAGATAAAAAGATAGATAAATAAAAAGTAAAAAATAAATAAATAAATAAAGGTGTACCCTCTCACCCAAGGTCAGCTGGCATAGGCTTTAGTTTGATCATCTGTATTCAGCTCAACTCTTACATCTGAGTGTAGTGACTAGTTAAAATAGCTTTTTAGTGACTTTTTTTTTTTTTTTTTAACTTTATTTAGGTGACAGCATTGCAGTGGACTGGCGACCTGTTCAGGGTGTCCCCTACCTTCGGCTCCAGCCCCCCACAACCCTAGTGAGGAATAAGCGGTGTATACATAATGGATGGATGGATAAATGAAAGCAAATGGGGCATAGAGAGAGAAATAATGACATCTTAAATTCCCCCAAGGGGATAAAGTATCTTTGCGTCTCTCTGTCAACAGATCAACATCACATTCATATGCAACAATTCATTTCCACAACCTTTAGCTTCATGGTGGTTTCCAAAGACAAACAAAAGACGTATATCACACAAAAATATCTCTTATCACGTGAATTAAATGGGTTCCCTTGAAAAAAACACAAAACTATCCGCAAAACAACGAGTGAATGAATAAAGCAGCACAAAGAGGCTGAACAATGCTCTGCCTCTAAAAACGCTTCCATTTGATACCTTTCATTGTGCAACCTGAATAAAACTAGGCCACATTGCATTACACTGTGCAGAGATATGATGCCTGATATCAGGAGGTTGGTCGGATTCTAAAAAAAGAAAGAAAAAAAAAAGAAAGCAACCGTGATTATTTTTTAATTTGGCACAGAAGTGCAACAGCCATACACTTTCTTCGACTGTAAAGACTTCTTTCTTGTCAGCCTGAGCTGGATAATAGATCTACATAACATGACCAGCTCCACTGATATACTGCAAGTTCAGAAAAAAAATCTTTTCACAAAGATTAAAGAGATTTACACACAAAGATGAATAAATGATTGTTTTTGTGGTAAGTCAGGCTGTCACAGTGCAAGTGAGAGTGCAGTCAGTTTACTTTAATCTTTGTTTAATCCTATAATGCAGAGGTCCAGGCTAATCAAAACGTGCTTGTGCCTTATAAAGCATCTGCTGCTACATATCAGCGGCTCACCTTTCCTGCTCGTTTTCCTCCAGACTCATTCAAAGCGCTGATGCCGTTATAATAAAGAAATCATGATGGAAGAGGCTTCGCCGTGATACAGGAATGGGATCGACAGCAGCAGCAGCGGCGGCGGTGCTGAGGTTGCAAGTGCTTTTCTGCATGAATACTTCAAGTGTCTCATTGTGAAGAAAAGCTCTCCAAATATTTCCCTAGCCAGGGGTTTACACAGTATCTGTTTCTTATGGTAATTTCTCTAGTCAACCAGTCCCCGGTTACCATGGCAATCGCTCACTCTGCAGGCATTCGGTTGGTTACAGAAGTTGAGCTAAGACTGATCAGCTGTGTAGGACTTACAGCCCGTGTGTACAAAGAAACGAGTGAGATGAGACGTTGTGATGAAGCAAAAACACACAAAAAATAGATTTTTTTTTTCTCAGGAATTAAGTTTATTAATCAGTACCTGACCTCGTTAGTGCTGTTGATCAATGACGCCTATTTAGTCAAGCACAAATACCGGGGCCCGTGCATCATGTAAAACCAGCGCCACTGATTCAGTGGTTTTACAAAACTGCACGACGCAGCAATAACTTACTCATCTGCAGTATCACGTTTAAACCCAATTTTGAAAGATCTGCTGACTAAAGCTTAATTCCAAAAGCTCTGGTTCCCTGTCAAGGAAAAAAAAAAAAAAAGCTGGCAGTTTTATTTTGGGCTCATTTTCTTAGTGTGCTGGATTTTTTATTTTTTTTTTACAGAAAAGCTAACTCTGCTTTTAACTGAAAGGAACGAGTGTGAAAGGAAGAGCAGTGATGTAGCAGCGGATAGTGGTGCAGATGCTACTTCACCCTGAACGCCCCACTCAGAATCAGAGGGGGCAGCTCACGGTGTTCTGGAGCAGATGTGTGCCAGATATTGCGTGTTATATGTCTGTCCTTTGAGGTCTTGTCACAATGTCTGTTCTTATTTTATCGTGTTCTCACCTAGAAAAAGACCACCTCCCTTTGTAGACCCATAAATGTATCATTCAGCCAGAAAGTGTCTCCGTTAAGTGTCCCATTACGACACGTCATGACGGCAGCACTCGAACTGACTCATCTACCGTCAGTGTGATTAAACCATTCTCAACCCCCTAAACCCACCTTCTGGTTTAAAAGGTAAGCTTTCTTTGAAAATCAAAAGAATAAATCACCAGTATTACATCATTTCTTAGAGCCTGAAACACAAAACTAACTTGTCCTTGAATTCATCGTGCGTGACGTGCGGTTCGGTCAAGAAAAAAAAAGAAAAAAGAATCTAAATTTAAAATCTATATATATTTCATTAAAACAGCTTCATTCTACAAATTTAATAATCTGCCAAAAATAATCCACTTGCACCGGATTCTATGAAAAAATACTCGTCTGCACAGCTGAGAGGACTGACGCAGCTGCCACCAAATGTCAAGTGACAGTAAATTCAGAGAGTTTTCAGGTAAACTGCAGATAGCAAGAAAGAGTTAGAGGAAAATAAAACATACTTGAACAATCAAATGAATGCAGTGTGGCTCACAAGTGGTGGAACCAGTTGTCAGCAATTGTCGGAAGATACATTCAGCATGGTGAAAAATCTTCCTGGAGTTGATATGTAGAGTAGAGAAAGTGTAAGAATGTAAATAGGCACTGTTAACAAAAAATAAATAAAAAAATATCTGTAGTTTGTTGAGCCCACCTGTGAGCACTTTAGAAAATGTTGTACATATAGATTTTGGTTGCTTTGTTGGGTAATTCCACTTTAATGCACCGAATGCCCCAGCTTCAGACTGACTGACGTTTTTTAAAGTGGTGAATAAAGGTTGAGCTGCAAGGTGGCACAGCTGGTAGCACTGTTGCCTCGCAGCAAGGTCGCCAGTGGGGGCAATGGGATCGTTCTGCACCGAGTTAGCATGTTCTCCCCGTGCAGCGTGGGTTCTCTCCGGGTTCTCCGGCTTCCTCCCACACAGTCCAAAAACATGTTGAGGTTAATTGGTGATTCTAAATTGTCCGTAGGTGTGAATGTGAGTGTGCTTGGTTGTCTGTCTCTAAGTGTAGCCCTGTGATAGACTGGTGACCTGTCCAGGGTGTCCCCTGCCTTCACCCTAAGTCAGCTTGGATAGACTCCAGCCCCCCATGACCCTAGTGAGGATATAGATAATGGATGGATGGATGGATGAATAAAGGTGGTATTGATTGATCATGTCTAAAGTCTGGGGTCATAGAAACATAGTTTTTTTGAGTTTAAAATCCTTATATAAGATGGGGTCATGTCTATTTTTACATTGTTTTCTTTGCACCAGTCTATAGAGCAATGTTAGAAGTGTTATAACCTGAGAAATAAGGTGGGAGGAGAGGTGTGAACAGGTGGGAGGTTCATTCAAATGAGGCAGCACAAAGCAAGTTGTTGCTATTTCAGTGCAAAATGTGTCTCAGGCTTTGCATTGAGAACAGATGTCTCACATGTCAACTGTTTTATCGCCTTTCCAACGTTATCTTTAGTAAAAAATCACACGTTTTATCAGGTGTGGTGGTGTTGTGTTACATTTTAAAACGTGTTGCGACCACTTGCGACACGAGACGCAGCAGAAGTAAAACTGGCTCAGACGGATGGAGTTGTATGAATGCGTTCAACTCCATTTTTTAATTTTTCAGAGTAATAGTGAACTTAATGTGAAAAGTACTTTTCCAAAACTAAGTTATAAAGTGCTTCATGTAACCGCCCTCAGATAAACCTATTCACAACATTAAATAAAATACAGCCAAGCCCACACGAGCACCGAGAACAAACAAAACCCAGCAATAAATTACAATTAAAACGGGTGAAACAATCAACTACAGAAGATCAAATGTATTGGGAACCAAAATAAAACAAAGAAAAGTGACAGAAACATAGATAAATAATTAAAGAGCCCATAAAGTGTTTGTTTGTGAGTTTGTAGACCTTTTGCATGCACAAAAAGCTGCAACACAATAAAGGAAAGGGGGGAAATTTAAAAAAATAAAAAAAGTACCAAAGTCCCCGCTAAAGGGAGTAATTCTCTCCCACAGAAAACACGACTCCTCTCGTTTGAAGTCCAGACTTTTTTTTCCTGTTACCCATCTACATCACTATGTAGCACATTTGCATGACGCCTTGCCTGACTTTTTCCCAGGTTATCTGACCAATCAGAGCAGACCGGACTTCTGAGGAGGCGGGTTTAAAGAGACAGGAGCCAATTAAAAGGGAGCTGCAGCAGGGTACAGCAAAAATCATTTGCTTTTGAACATTTAGGTGTTTAAACATAATCAGGTAGAAATTATGAACCTGTAATTGTGCATATTATGGGTTCTTTCCTTTTAAGAATACTGAAGTTCATTAGGCAGAGATTTCCAGAGCTGAGAGGGGTCTTGAGTTGGGTTTTAATGGCAGTCAGTCGAGCCCTGCCTGAGGCTCCGAGGCTCTGCTTTGGCTGGCGAGACTGTAGCAAAATCAGCAATGCACAGTGGGTTGGAGTCAAACCCATGAGATGCTACGAACGTGACCAGGAAAATTTTAAAATCGATTCCACTGGTAGCTGGTAAGCAGTGAAAGAAAGCTGGAACAGGGCTTAGGAGCTCTTGGGTTTAAGTTTGGCATTAGCCTAACAGCTACATTTAAACAACCTGCAGGGGCTTAACCCCCAGTACAGGGAATTATAATAGTCACCATGTGATGACAGGAATGCATTTCCAACCTTCTCGAGGGCAATGCATTGATTTATGAAACGCTCACCAATTAGAGGAAGAATGACTGGACAACATTTGTGACTTGCTCACCAAAACAAAGCTCACGGTCCCAAAATAAACCCAAAATTTCTGGCTTGAAATTGGCGCCGAGGCCATTCTGCAGAGAGCATATGGACTTTGGACTTTGGAATTATTTCAGATTCATTTTCATTTAGCCGGGGAAAGTTGTGGGACATTTGTTTCCATCATCATCGATGTACAAGGTAAATAAAAGCCCACACCATCTGCCTCTGGCTGCAGATTGGAGGTGCTCCGTTCAGGTCGTACCGTTCAATTCAGGCAACAATACAACGTGCATTTGTGAAGCCGTCGTCATGTCGCTGTTATCGACACAGCTGCTTCTAGACCTAAGATCGAATTCATTCACCGCCATGACGTCTTGATCTTTGCATTGCTGCACTCACTTGTTCCAAAACAGCACGTGTAAAGTGCTAAAATGACCACTTTGCAGACGTCGAAGGCTACGCAGTCCAAGTGTTTTGACGATAAAGACAACTGTGAGATTTCTGATTACAGAGGTACATACTGTAAGCACAGATGATTGTAGACGATTGTAAGGAGACCAAACACACACACTGTGCACATACACACACACATGCACAAAATCATGTAACCAACAATTTCAGGGCCTTTAAAATCCTCGAGTGGCGGGGTAAAAAAGGCTCTGCATAATCCGGCCCCGGTTTGTTGTGCCACATTCATATCAAACGGCGAGCACTTGAAGACGCTGTAACTGTAACTGCTGCAGGATGATTTGAACCAGTTGTTGACGCTTCAACAGCATGATGACAAAGGCCTCTTCTAGACTGTAATCAACTTTTGCATCCCACGCAGAGGCTGAGAGGCTGCGAGCGAGCTGAAAAGATGAATCTGTTCGCTCCCGATCACAGAACCCAGCCATACAGCGGGGCCAGAGCCTTGCCAGTTTGGGAAGAGCCTCGAGATGAAACAGTGAGATCTTTCTCTTGATCAGAACCCTCGGCCTGCCCTCCCCGCCAACCCTGCACCTGCTAGTCACAGCCCCTGATGTATGTGCTCTCTTCTTCCCTTCCCTGTCTCGCAGCCCCCACCCTTTCCCACTGCTTTTGATTCTCGGCAGCGACCTAGAACTCATGCGAGCAAATCTATCGGAATTTCATCTCTGCCTCCCTCGCAATCGCTTTCACACGCGTGCACTCTCACAATCTCGTCGCCCATACGTTCATTCCCTCGGCGTCCTCCCCGTTCGTTCCTCGCACACACACACACACACACAAGCGTCCGCAGAAACCCATTTTGTTATTCTTTGCCTCTACGCTTTAATCACAAACACCGGGAACTGTGCATAATCCAGACTAGACCCAAGCCGCTCACTCATTTTCTCCGTTTATCACTGTATGATAAATGAGGGAGACACTTTTCCAATTCCACAGCAGGAGTCGGCATTACAATCTTTCTCAGCGAATTAAGGAAGTTTCAGGTGAGTTGCTGAAAGCAGCCCGCGGACTAAATGAGCGCTAAATGCCTCTAAAGTAATTGGAGAGAAAGAGAATGGTATTTTATGGATTACTACTGCTGAAATTCTCTGCAGCTCTAACACAGAGATCAGAGGTGTAGAACGGTGCAGGTTAACAATCAAGGACACTGCGGAGGGGGTGGATGCTCGGTGGCACTGCGGCGTGAACCTGAGCCCTCGGGTCGAAGGGCAGGTTGTCCATACACAGAATCTCATTTCCAGTTATATATATAACAACAAAAACGTAAATAATTCTGTATTTTTCCTCATGGTCAACAAATCCCATTGAAAGACTGAACCCAAAAACTGCAGCACTCCCCTTCTCAATGCTTTCTTTGTCCTTTTTTTTCTCCCCCTACTGAAGACAGAAAAGAAGGATTCTTTAAGTGCCAAATGCCAAAGTCATTTAAAATCCTCTCGTTCAATCTGTCCATGGCAGCGAGAACATGGTTGAAGTTGTGTATGATTACAGTTATAGAAAAAATAAAAGTAGAGCTGACAAACACTTAGGAAAGATCACGGTCAGCAAACGTTAAAGTGCCTCTCTGCTGGATTCAACCCTTAAAACTCACATCTGTGTATAAAACTGACATATTTAAAAAGTTTCTTTCCACCACAGCACCTCACTCACAGCTCGAGCACACCTGCTCACCTACACCTCTGCTCAAGCTGCTCTATGCCACACAATGGAAAGCTGAATTATTAGAGAAACTCAGCCATACAACTGGAAACCGATTCTGAAGAAAAATAATAATACAAAAAGGACCACCAGATAAGCCATATGATATGAAACTGCCAATATCTGAATCTGTGTTTTTGAGACTGCCATTGGTTTCAGGGTGGAGCTGCTTCGTGTAGACTGTGAATAAGGTAAAATGTCTGGTTTTCCCTCAATGGGGTCTTTAATTGCAGATCTTTGACAGGATGTGTTAGTTACACACAAAAAATTCCTAAAAAAAAATCCTCGTAAGACTAGCTTTGTTTTGCTTTTAAATTAGTTTAATACTATCGCGGGAAAACTGAGTGAAGGAACCATAATGCAGACAAAGATAATGGGAGTAAAACAAACAAAAAGTGAACTTTAATCCAAGCTGGGACAGGAAAACGTAACTCAAAAATCCAAAAAAATAACAAAAGCATGGAGTAAATGAAGGCAAACAAGAACGAAACACAAAAGACTCACATACCGGGAAACACAGGGAAGATCGCATGAAGAGAAAGGGATGGGATGGTGGTAAAATAGCACATCGAACATGAGGAAAGAGTGAATATAGATACACACTGGGGCAGGGAAGAGAATCACACACAGGTGGAGCACATTAGGAGCTGGGCAGGTAGACCAGGAAGTGTGGAGACACCTGAGAGAGAGGGTGAGGAACACGTGACAGGAAATGCCAAAATAAAACAGGAAAAAAATGAAACATAAACTGACAGAAGGAGCTGGACAAATGAAAATGAAGTCTGACTCACTGGATGTACACATAAACCTGCCATTGGCCACTTGTTTCAGGCAACTTTGTGCTTCCCCTCCGCTATCTGTGTGTTTTCAAAGTGCACTCAATGATGGGACACACACTTAAAATAAGATTCGGATTGTGCAGTATGGCAACCCTGCTACTGGTTTAAGAGGACACCAAAGCCAATCCTTTGCTTGGCTCCGCCCAGGTGAGCTGTGATTGGTGTAAAGAAACACAAACAAACAGAGTATTTATTTACACCATAACAGAATGATAGTGCAGCCAGACCAATATGTTGTACCTAATGGGCTGGTTCAGCGAGACCATTGCTTTGATGGTTTTACAAAAATAAAGACTGATTTGTTTTAGGTCCGCCGCTCTACCTCCAGGCATGGTGGGATTTGGTGACACCTGCAGATCTGAGGTGTTAAATGACCAATCAAATGCCAGATTTACTTCCCACCTCACTACATAAAGGTCACATTACTTCCTGCATTACCATGCTATGTAAAGTAATGTTGCCATTGGATGCAAACTGTGCAAATGCAGAACTATCCAATTCCAAAAGATATCAGGATGCTGTAGAGTAGTCTGGACAAAAGGTCAAGGAGGGCGGCAGGCAGGCAGACTGAGCAGAGTTCATATGTGCAAGAGAGGTGAAGGTTTTATTGTAGAAGGCTTCTTCATCCATGTGAAAAGTACAACGACAAAACAATAAAAGGTAATAATTTACAAGGAGAAATCATTTCAAAATTAACCCACATCTACTAAAAAAACCCCAAAAAAATACAGGTATGTCAGCAGCACAGCATCACTTCTCCAGAGTGAACGAACTCTCTGCCTCTTATATATGGTGCTCAATTCACGCCTCCATCACTTCAGCTCTACCATCAAACAGCACGGTGAGCTGCTCTACAACCGTGATGCAAAGCTGTAAACAACATCACTGCACACTTGCTCGCATTTCTACATGTCTTCCTTAGAGCTAAACATTTGGAATCATGACTGAAAGATGCCTTTTTTTTAAATTTACAGATGAAACATTCATTGAAAAGAAAAGAAAAACCCTCCACATGGTCTGCTCCAGTGATGTCACTCTGACGTAGCCAATATGATAAATCCAGGAAGTGCTGGGCCGGCCTCCTCCCAAACACTAGTCCTGGATGACGAGTCAGAGCAAAGAAGCAAAGAAAGTTAAGTATGAACAAAACAAACAATTAAACCGCATTTGACCTGATAAGTGAAACTAATTCATGTTGGTCTTAATATAATGGGTGTAAAGTGGAACATAATATTAACACAAACACACCCAGGGTAGTATGTGCTGCAACGTCACACCATCATAGTTAAATTAAAGCAAAACCATACCTACGGAAAACAGTCTTGTGTGATGTGTAGAATCAAAGTGTCAAGGGAAAGACGTTGAGGAAGAACGAGAGCTCTCACCCACTTTGTCACAGGTGCCAGAGAGGCTGTTCTCATCCAGGTGCTGAACATCTTTAGTTTTGACTGCTGTGTCTGCTTCTTATCGCAGCCCCGAGTTCTACAATTAGCTTCCGCCGCTGCCCACCTGGGGCCAGAGCTACAAAGCAGTTTCATCAAGACCGTAAAAGCATTACCAAGATGTAGTCCATTCTTACAGTTCGTAAGACAATTTAAGCCGCATTCTTTCAGCTGCAAGCCTAATGGTGTCAAAGGGGGGTTTTGAAAGCAAGTTAAGAACAAATATGGAAGCATAATTCAAACCGGTACGCAGGCTTAACTGCAAATCTTACGAGGTCAACAAGTACAAGGCTTTACTGCTTTAATCAGTGTCTGTTTTAGGATTATATCCCCATACAAAGGCCCATAGCACAATACAATGGCTTTGGAATTGCTTGCAGTAAACAGGAAAGAAAAAGGCTCCACAGAGCTGTTCTAAAGGCCCATCAGGGGAGCTAACAGTCTCTAAAAACTTTCCTTTTCAGTCCCTGTGCACCAGTGCTGCAGGGTCTTCCAGGAATAGTGATGCCATCATCCAAGAGAACTGTTTGGTCAGTTGGTGTTGCTTTTATAAACACACCTGTCTGTTAATTCAAACAGAGGCGTGCATAAATTACCAGTTATCTCGCTAGCCCCCCAATTCCTGCTTCATGGTTCTGGCCTCTGGTGTTCAGCCTCCACATGAGCGCCGCACCTGCTGGCTACCTACCTCCAAGCCATGATCAGATTTCACACTCCATCTCTGTTCTGCCTCTGGATGAGAGAGGCAGAGAGATTTCCACATGAAAATACATCCCCCCAAACGTAGCCGGTAACAGATGCACGGCTGTAGCGCCTTGTTTCCACATCATCATTTATTATTCATTCCTATGGGAGCCTCCGTGATCCCTGATGTGTTGGTAAAACACCACCTCCTGTTTTGTTTTCCGGACCAGAATTTGGTGCTCGGGCATTAAATAATTTTGAAATTTCATGGTTGAGTTTGATGTGACCACACCATGTGCCGGGAAGTTGGACAAACTGTATTAGATAATGAACAGGCTAACGGGTTGTTCAGTGAGTCGACTGTCCTGACAGTCAATTTGCATAAATGGTTTGGAGTGGTTTTGATTTGCAGATGAAATGTATTAATTCACATGTTGAATGGTGCTGCAAGGTGGAGCAGTGGTTAGCACCATTGCCTCACAGGAAGAAGATCGCCGCTGAGGACACCCGGGAACTTTCTGCGTGGAGTTTGCATGTTCTCCCCGTGCAGCGTGGGTTCTCTCCGGGTTCTCCGGCTTCCTCCCACACAGTCCAAAAACATGTTGAGGTTAATTGGTGATTCTAAATTGTCCGTAGGTGTGAATGTGAGTGTGCTTGGTTGTCTGTCTCTAAGTGTAGCCCTGTGATAGACTGGTGACCTGTTCAGGGTGTCCTCTGCCTTCACCCTGAGTCAGCTGGGATAGACTCCAGCCCCCCACGACCCTAATGAGGATTAAGCGGTGTATGGATGGATGGATGGATGGATGGACATGTTGAATGTAAAAACGCTAGATATTGTCAGATATTTCCCGTTTTTACAGTTTTTTGAACATAACGATATTCCATATTATTTCAACACATTTTTTTCTGCTGCCAGATTTTTTACATTTTTTAAGTGATTTTTTTTCTTTATATGACAACGAGCTGTAACGTAAATGCGTGAATGAGTATTTGACTGACTTGAATGAGTCAGTAAACAGCGCTGTTTCTGAACCTCTTTTACAAATGCTACTTTAGTACATTTAACACAGCAGAAATCAAGTGCAATAATGCATTTAATGGATGGATAGTATGCACAGTAGCACTAACTGGTGGCACATTGTGCTTTAATAACAGATACAACCTAGACCGAGTGCAGGGATCTTCACCATGGAAAGGATTAAACGTATTCTTTTTAACTTAAATATGCTCACTCTTCATTCCTTTAAAAGAACAAACAAACAAAACCATTTGTAAGCACACTGTAGTGCTGAACACAGTGGCATTTGTTGATTTTTATCAGATGTAGTTGCACTTTTGGAAGACATCTCGCTCATGTTGGTGGGGAGCTAGATCCTCATGTTGAATGCACTTCATGTTAGACTCTGGTTTAAAAAAAAAAAAAAACAAATGCCCTCAGAACAAATGTTATGTAAAGTAAATACGTAAAACTGCCCACATTTCACTGTTATGACCCTCAGGGTCAAGAGTGCTTTTATGTTTTTGCTGCCTGTTTCTGTCCTCAGTGTGAGTGTGTGTGCATGTGTGTGATGAACGAATGGATTAGGAGCAGGTGGTGACCCTGGATTGGCTGGCTCACCTGCTGCCGCGCCGGATTCCAGCCACACAATTGGTCAGAGGGCGGGCCAATCCACTATTTGAACAGCCCGCCAGCTGCACTCGTCCTCCTCACCTCCAGCCTCGCCACCTCGGAGAAAGCCAGCAGGCCATCGCGACTGTACTGCAGGAGGATGCAGCAGTAACGTGTTTGTTCCAGGATCGTGTGCAACAGATCCCGAGTCTTGTAGTGACTCTTTGTAAAACTTGTAGTTAGAGAGCAGAGTAGGAGGGAGAGGCCTTTTTCTTTTAAACCTTTTCTCCTGTTTTTTTATTAGGTAGGTAGGTAAAATTATTGTCTTTAATTTGCTTTTTCTTTTCTGATAGTCAGGGTTAATGTAGAATAGGTTTTGTTTGTTGTTTTGGCCTATGTTTCCCCTGTTCATTATAAAAATGAAAGAAACTGCTCGTTTTTGTTACCTGGCTTGTCGTGATTGCTGGTCTTCTTTGAGGTGGAAAGACTGGTGAGGAGCAAAATATTCATGTTCTGCTCAAGGTTCCCCTAGACCGGGGCATAGCATTACTTTGAGCAAATACTTTCTAGAGTATCTGGTCACTGCAAATGTTTCTACATTAGGGGTAAACTGCATTTGTCCAGGACTCGTCTGAGTTGTGAATCGGTGTTCTTGTAACTTTTGCAGCAGCAAGAGAGTGAATGTTGGATTAACTCAAAAAAGCCTACAGTGTGTTCGTATTAAAGGGATATATCACCCAGAGAAACAGAGTGGCTCATTGATGTGTGTTTTTTTTTTATTGTTTTGGGCCAAAAATGGCAGTTTCATGAGATTTGTCAGCATTTGAAAATACTGACTATTGCCAGCCTTTTCCTCTGCAGAAAACATTTTATTTGATGCTGACACAGAAAATTTTACATTCTTTTAAAAGTTTCACTCGGGCCTTAGGGCAATGTACTAAAATGTACTGCTCTATTTGCTTGTCACATAATTCTTCTGAGCTGTCCAACAGCTGAGAGGCTTGGAACTATTTATATATAAAATATCCAGAAGCAGCATGTTTACAAAAACCACTTGGTTTTATTTGAACACCAATACATTTCCTTTTTACAGAACCATCCACCCATCATCACTACTGAATCCACAAATGCATGATTTCTTCTGCTTATTCTCTTCAATCACTGTTAACTTTTTAATACTTCACTGCGGGTGGCTGAGGCCAATCCACTGCCTTTTTTTATTTATTTTTTTATTTAGCTTTGATCCCAAACGTTGCCCCATTTTGGACTTTAAAACAGCTTTTTGATGAGAACAGGAAGAGACAGAGAGAAATGGCGGTTAATGGGAGACCACAGAGCTGCTTAAATATTAAATGGAAGGACAGTGGTGACACAAAAAAACACAATCTTCTTTTCTTACGGCTTTGCATCTAAATCCAAATGGCAATTGTGTGGTCAACAAAACAGCCGGGGGGATTTAGAGTCGGAAAGCCCTCTGCAAGTTTCAGCCCCGGTGCAATTTCAGTGGAGCTCTCCTTCTCTGTATACGCTCGTTGTTAGTTTAGGTAGTAAAATTTATTAAATTGTGAAAAACACCCCATAAAAGACTCGAGTCAATCAATTGGATGATATTGCTACCTGGAAAAAAACAAACATTTAATTAAAGCCCTTAAAGCTGCATTGATTTCTTTTATATTAACAATGGAAGTAATCACTATGTGCTGTTGGTTCCTCAGGATGAAGAACTCAACAAATTTTGCAGCTACGCATCACTCTGAGCAACACTTTGCATTTTTTT
>NW_007579098.1:0-53549 GCF_000690725.1 Stegastes partitus | reverse complement strand
GATATATCGTGCATCTCTACAAAAAAGCAAGCGCTACAGGGGACTTCAAATTTTTCCTATAGCTTTTAATGCTACAAGAGATAACTGAACAGTTTGGTTGCTTCTGAATGAGATTTCTATTTATTTTAATGCTAATACGTCAAATTTGTACAATGCAAATCCAAAACTTTCTCTCTCTTTATCTCTTTGTTTGCCACAGTTCAAGCACAAAATTAAATTTTACTCCACCAACCATTCTTAAAAGCCATAAATGAGACAGTGGACTGCAGGATTTATCACCATGTATGCAAACTGCTCTCCCGTCGGTGACATCACATTTGAGAAACGGTTGTATAATGCAAAGCTCCAAGGTCACGATTAGAATTTACAATTTGAAAGCTGACAGGAATGCTAAGTCAGACGCGTAAAGTTACCATCCTTCCATATATGACAGCGGTGCATGATCTCAGCCCTGGGTGTTACTGGCAGGCGTTTAGACGCTCAGACTAATCGCAACATGAGTAATGACAAGGATGCAGGGAGCCATAGGATGGGTAGTAAACAATGTTGCACCATATCCAGCTGTAGCTATGTGTGCTTCATGTGTGTGCTCCAGCTCTTTTTAATACAGCGTAGATGATTGTGGATGAAGAAACCTGCTCGTACTGATGGATGGCCGTTTTTAACACCGAGCTTCGTGGATGTGATGCCCAGGTTTACTCATCTGTGATGCATGAGTGCATAAAACAGCGCATACTGGGTTCCTCGTCCACAGTGTGCGGTGCAGCTCAGAGCAATGGAGTTTCTCTCTATATCTGTCGCATGTCATTTACATAATGTAATACTGAAAAGATGAAGATATCAAATCATGACAAGAGCCACCATTGCTGTGCTGTGCTTACATCCTTTCAGCTAGACTAAAATTGTCATTACATTGATTTTTCTTATGCATTAACGTGGCAAGACAGTGGTGTTACATGGACCAACATAGACGCTTTACAGTGGGGAGAGTAAAGAAATGAAAATGCATATTAATCCTATTCATTACTTCCATGTTGCCACATGTAGAAGTTATTTCAGGGTCTATTGGACCCCAAGAAAGAATATGTGCAAAATTTTTGTTGGTATTCATTATAGACTTTTATAAGTTGACAGATTTCTGGTATCAAATACCTGACAAATGTCCCTCTATTTATATTTTTAAAAAATATCTTCAAAAATAACCTAAACCAAATAGCCTGGGGTCCAAAAGACTCCCAACAGTCCTGCATAGGGTTAATTGAATTTAACTACAATCAAATAAGAAAAGAATGGATGAAAAGAGGCTGCAAGGTGGAGCAGTGGTTAGCACCATTGCCTCGCAGCAAGAAGGTCACCGGTTTGCATCCCGGTCCTTCCTCCCACAAGGTCCAAAAACCATGTTGAGGCTATTTGGTGATTCTAAATTGTCCATGGGTGTGAATGTGAGTGTGCTTGGTTGTGGAACATGGTATAGAGAAGAGCAAGTTCTCAGCAAGTTGTTGGATGATGAGTTTCTACCAATTTTATAAATGCTAAATAGTTAAATATCTATTGTGTGTTAAGTGTCCATTTACATTTTCTCTACCAGTTTTGGAAACACCTGTAAGTAGTTGGAAAAAAAAATGTTGCACACATTGATTCCAGATCTTAAATTTCTTTTTTTTGTAAAATAAATTCCGCTTTCATTATTTTCTTTTGTTTGATAAATGGCATTACAACTATGTCGTTCTGAGCTAAGTACGCTTGTGTATTGTACTTCTAGCCATGGTTGTGCTGTTTCCGTAGAGCTGCAGGACTTTGTATTGCAGTGGAAATGAGAACACAAAGAGCCAAAATGTGACAGGAGCAAAAAAAGTAAAAAAATTGCTTGCAGTTCAGAGAATGAAAGAAAAGCAATTACCTCGTGAGACAAATTTAGGGTGAAATAGTTGCACTTTCTCATTTCAGTCGTTAACATTTGATTTTCAAGCCGTTTCCTTAATAATCGGTGCACACAGGAGATGATCATGTTACCAGAATGGAGCCGTTTCGGTGTGAACAGATCTGACTGACATTTCCCCTCTTGTTGTTGTTGCACTTCATATGTGATATGATTAATTCAGTAGATGTTAAATCCTGTGTTCCGACATATACAGCATTTCTTATGTTGTGTGGGTTATTTGTGTTCCTTCAGGTTGCTGGACTGTGCGGAGAGTTTGGAAAGACTGAAGTTGTGGAAGGAAGGAAGAAACCATTCACTGGGAGACTGTGTTTAAGTAGTTTTTTGTTTATTATTGCTTTTCTCAGTTTCTAGTTATTTGAGTGACTATTTTGAATTTTGCCTTTCCTTTAATGGAAGGGTATGAATAAATTTGAGGATGTCACAATATTATCTTTTTTTTTTTTTTTTGTAATTTTTTCAACCACAATTCAAAAGCAATGTTTTATTTCACTAAATTATAATTTAGAATTTTTATTTATTTATAATTAATTTTTCAGTTTGTGAATTTTGCCTTTCCTTTAATGGAAGGGTATGAATAAATTTGAGGATGTCACAATATTATCTTGTTTTTTTAAAATAATTTTTTCAACCACAATTCAAAATCAATGTTTTATTTCACTAAATTATAATTTAGAATTTTTATTTATTTATTATTACCTTTTCAGTTTCTAGTTATTTCAGTAACTATTGTGAATTTTGCCTTTCCTTTAATGGAAGGGTATGAATAAATTTGAGGATGTCACAATATCGTGTTTTGTTTTTTTTTTCTCAACAGCTCCTTTTAAAGTTTCCCACTGTCAATAACACCACATCTACTGTCCTCTATATGTGGGGCATCACTCACACACTCTGACAGTCAGCTTGTGCATCTGCACCATCAATTAGGCAATTATGCATGCACCCAGTCAAGTGTCCATCCAATCAAAGAGGTCAGGCAGCCTCCTGAAGATGCTCAGTGGTGTTGCTTGGAGATGATATGCAAATATACACGAGAGGGTAAATGTACAATTAGAGTAGAAATGATGGTCCTCTTGGTGATGGGACCCTCAGGGGTGCGCAGTCCTGTTGGTGAATCCATGTTTAGCCATCACAGAGCCATTTGGACACTTTGTCAATCAATTACCAACACAGTCAATGTGCAGTGCTGCTGCATGTGCTAAAAAACCCTGCGATTGATTGTGAAACAAGAGGCGTTTGTTTCCCACACTGTGAGAGCCCGCCGGTGTATCCCGCCCCCCCCTCCATCAGCACCACCACCACCAGCAGCAGCCTCACTCACTCTGCTGCTGCTCTCCTCTCATCCGCCGGGCTGAGAGACAGAGGCAGCCTGCGAGGATAGCAGCGACTTAGGAAGGAGGAGGGAGAGAGAGAAAGAGAGAGAGAGAGAGGAAACTGGAGATGGCGAGCATCAACATGGGGCCGAGAGCGCTGCTGCTGCCGCTGCCGCCGCTGCTGCTCATGCTGCCGGGGCTCGTCTGGCTCCTTCTGGCCTTCCAAGCCGCCGACGTCCGCGGTCTGAACGGCGACGAGGACCAGGGCCAGGACACCGAGTGCAAGATGAAGAGCGTCACCGTGTCGGCGCTGCCTTTTCTGCGGGAGAACGACCTGAGCATCATGCACAGTCCGTCGGCCTCCGAGCCCAAGCTGCTGTTCTCCGTCAGGAACGATTTTCCCGGAGACGTCGTGGTGGTGGACGACCTGGAAAACACCGAGCTGCCCTTCTTCGTCCTGGGTGAGTGTGGTTTGTTTAAATTATTTTTTTTTGTGGGGGGGAGAGACGACGGTGCGCGCGGTTCATTAGCCGCTAATTGAGCGGATTAAAGCCGCGTTTACTGTTTGTTATCACACCTATTAGCTTAGGCCCGGCTACATATGCATGTTTTCACTGTTTTTGAACAGACTTTAAGCTACGTAGCTATAGCTAACTCAAGTAGCTGCTTTTATATTTCATTTCTGAGTCCGGCAGCGGTTGATAATTAGCTTAGCAGCTGGTATCCAACACCAAGGTGTGCTAAATCAACAATTAGCACTACTTATTGCTGTTAGAGGCCGTGTAGCATCCTAATGCTATACAAATATTATTTATAGCCGGTGACAGATTCATTTCTCATATCAGCGTCGTTTTTATGCATTTTTCTGCTCTTTTCGTAGTATTTTCTCCCAGGTTTACACACGTGGTTCGGTTCATGTGGAGGAAACTGGGCTACTGGCTAGTTTACACACTAGCAAACATGCAGCCAAACTCCTCTCACTTTAGCACAACTTTTACGCTCGTGTGTTTCCATTGTTGCGGGGTCACTTTGTGCAGTCCAACCTTTTAAATGTTACCTAACTGGATAAAAAGACAGCAACCGCACACCTTCCTGTTAGGTTTAAGAGCTTAGTAAATGAGTTTTATCCAAGTTAAGGCAGAGGCAGGTGCACATGAAGTGGACTGTAAAGCTGCGCGTAAGTGACAGGGAGTCTGGCAGAGAGCGGTAAAGTTTGCAGTGTGGAAGTTTTGCTGGCCGCTGTCCATGGTGCTGAAGCTCCTCTGTCAACTTCCAGCTGCTCTGAGGAGCGAGGAGACTCCCCTCTGCTGCCCAGGAGCACCGGGACACACTCAGGGGAGGGCTCTTTGTGACCTCCAGTGTCACATTTTTGCAGCCAGTTTGTTTTTTTTGTGTGTGTGAAGTTTTAGTGGTGTTGTCACTGAGTTGCATTGAGTGGAAAGAAGCATGTCTGATATGCAAATGTGAGTTTTGGCTGTTTCATATCTGCTTGTTGTCACTTTTTGGTGGAGGTTCCCACTTGAATTGCCCATTGCTTCTCCTTCATAGTGGTATATTTCCATATGCAGCGTGCACAGAGAGTAGGGCTGAACAATTACTTATCATATTAGCAAATGCAATGTGGCCTCGTGCAATATCCAAATTGCAAATATTGTGATGTCATGACCTACTAATCATATTCTCCAGATATAAGTGAACATGCTTGTTTGGTGCAGCAATAATCTCACAAATAGTTTTGCATTTTTTTCTCAGTGAAAAAGAAATTTAAAAAAAATCTAATGACCATTCACGCTAAAGTTGTGACTCATCGCGATCTCTGTCAAAATAATCGCAACAGCTCTAGCATGGAGTGGCAGAAATTAATAGGTGCTAGTTGGACAGTTGTCACACATTTTTTGTAAAAATTGAACAGAAGCACAGTGTGAAATACTTTTCATGTAAGCTTAAAAAAAAAATGAAGATAAAGGTAACTGTCAGCATAATTCCAGGGCGGTGTGTCGCTTATGAAAGCGTGTTATTGATGGAAGAGATGCTCTGAACTTTTTTTTTTACATAAGCTACTCACAGTGTTAATGTGGAAACTGAAATACGTGTAAAATAATTTTTGTTGACAGTAGAGAGCTGTCACTGAATGATGGGGCAGAGAGAACAGAAAGATGACTTACTTATAAAAGTCCCTGCCTGGACTGCAACTTATTATATATAAATCCAGCATTTTAACCCACAGACCTCCAGGAATCTCCACCATGGATTTTTTGCAACATGCAGTGTTACCCTAAGAATTTAGAAGAGCTCATATCTAATTTGCTTTGCCTGGAAACAGCAGCATTCAGGGTTTTATCCTCGCGGTCTCGTCAGTTCTAACGGCACATGATGCAACGATCAAACTGCAGTATTACTTCAATGTATATACGGTATGGCGTCATACTTCGTTTCCAAAGAAATGCTCTTCAAGGAGAATTGATTATGAGCAGTCGGTGGAGCTAGTTGTGGTTGACAGGTCGGCGGGCCTTTAAAGGCAACATGTGTAGACGTCTGAAAATTATTCTAAAGCAGCACTTCTCGGTTAATCCAAGGCAAGCCATGTAAAGCCAAAGCAATACTGACTTATTCTATGGGGGGGAGGGGTAGCAAAAAGGGTGGCTTTGCTGCCCCATTGGGACCTCGGTAAAACTGGGTACCATCTGAAAGTGTTTAGCTTCTTTGCCCCTATGATATCTGAGTTAATACCAAAAGCGAAGCAATTTTTTTTAATGGGATCCAATAAAGCTTTGGGGAATAGAGACATGTTTTCACTCATTTTGGCGAAATTAACAAAATGTGTCTAACTGCTGAGTATATCCGTGTTAAATAAATCAAAGCGTTAAGTTAGAAAAATCTTCTTATTGATTAAAAAAGAAATTAAACTGCCTAAGAATAGCCAAGCATTCTGCGTACAGACACTAACTAACCAATGTTTGTTTTCATCATCACTTATTCTCTTTATTTTTCCCACAAACCCACTGATCTTTTAGTCTCTTACATGTCAGAAAATAATAACAAAAAATGGCCACTGGAATCCCTCAGATCTCAGGATGTGGTCTTCAAAATGCCTTTTATTACAACCCAAGCTTTAAAGGTAGTCACGCTATAATGATGTAAACACACAGGAGCAACAGATCCTCACATGTAAGATTCAGTAACTGAACA
This sequence comes from Stegastes partitus, assembly GCF_000690725.1. NCBI lineage: Eukaryota > Metazoa > Chordata > Actinopteri > Pomacentridae > Stegastes > Stegastes partitus. Next base: position 47,108 of record NW_007579098.1, on the reverse strand, counting down.
CTCAGCTTTTTTTTTTTTTTGTCTGATGAATGCACGACGATTCAAGTTTATCTACTCATCAATTAATTTGACTATTAATCATTTTGTTTTGTTGAATGATTTATCAACCATTTTGCGTATAAAATGTTAAACATGTGAAGATGCACATTACAAATCCCTGAAGCTCTTTAAATGGCTGTTTTTGTCTGAAAAACAATCCAAACGTATTTAGCTTACTGTCATATGAAACAAAGAAAAGCAGCGAATCCTCATGACTCACAACCTAGAAGCAGAAAATAATTCTTGAAAAATTACTTGAGCATTAAATTGTGAGTTGGAGATTATCCGACGAATCGACCAACATTACTTCCAGTAATTATCTGTACTATTCAAAAACTTTGGATTTGCTTTGATAGCAGCCACTCTTTACTCTGCCAGCTTCGTGAGGTCACTGATTTTGTCACGTTGCAAAAACAAACACTGATCTCACTAAGCTTGAACCAGATGGGATGATGGGATGTGTCACTGTAGAACATTGTGACCACCATCCTGCTTCAGTGTCGTCTTGAATTTCTGAATACATCTCCAAAGTGTCAACAGAAAAGGTGCTTCATGACGGGAACCACACTCGTCAAAGACGTGGTAGCTGCAACCAGAAATCTCACATTTGGACTCACCAGACTAAAGCCCAGATTTCTTCTGGTCTAATGTTCATTCCTTGTGTTTCAAGCACTTCTCTATTGCTTCTTCTTGGTATTCCTCAGGAGTAGTTACCTTGCAGCAGTTCCACCATGAAGGCCTGATTCACAGTCTCCACCCAACAACAGATACTGAGATGTGTCTGCTGCTTGAACTCTGGGAAACTTTGATGGCAATCCTTGGGAGAGCCGGTTTCATCACTTTTTTCTGCCACTGAACTCGAAGAAATTTTCAAAGTTCTTGAAATTGTCTGGACTGACTGACCCTTATGTCTTAAATCAATGATGCACTGATGTTCCTCTTTAGTTAGTTGAGCATTTTCGTGTTTTTTTTTTTTTTGCGGGGGGTTGGCTGAATTGTGAATGTGAGTGTGCTTGGTTGTCTGTCTCTAAGTGTAGCCCTGTGATAGACTGGTCAGTCTTCACCCTGAGTCAGCTGGGATAGACTCCAGCCCCCCATGACCCTAGTGAGGATTAAGCGGTGGATAGATCATGGATGAATGGATGAATTGGTGTGTTTGCTGCTTACTAACACAACCTCACAGAACACAACTGATGGTCTCACACACATGAAGAAGGCAAGGAACAATCACCAGTTAAATGAAACAGCTCCAGGTGACATCATCATAAAGCTGGTGAAGCTACTGCCACAGAGTAAAAGTGTATCTGAGCTGTCGTCAAATGAGTTTTTTTGAAGGCAGTTTACGGAAATGATGAAGTACATCTAAACTAGAGACAATAATTTTAGTTGGATAAACCTAATTCAGTTGAAGCAATTCATTTAAGTTAGTACAACAATTCTTTTTTGTGTGCAAAGCTGTGATCAAGACAAACGGGAGCTACTTGAGTACACATTTTGGTTAGAATTAGATGTTAATGTTCCTATTTTATTGGGCTGTGATTGTTTTTTTTGTTCTTATTATACTACATATCATATATATATATAAACAAAAATATGTTTTTCAATTCCACACAGCATGTAGCAGCACCACACAGATGTACCGTGGTGCTCTGGAGAGCCACCGTCGCTGTGGATCGACTCACTTGTATTTATCAGCACTTCAGAAAGCAGTGTAGCGTACACAATATACTTTCTGTGTCTGTTTTAATTAACAGACATATGGATGTTAGGAAAACTCTTCTGAAGATCCCTAATGATGTTTGCGGTATTATTGAATGTTTACACCATGAGGCTGCGATGAATAGTTTGAATAGTTCATTTCAAGGCCCAATTTGGACCGCGGTTAATTCATTATAGGGTGGAGGGGAAATAAGTTAAGACAAATGCACAGCACAACAGATTCCTCCGGACTGCTGCTGCTGCATATTAATGAGTCTGAATGTGCGTCTGACATTTCCTTATGTAGCGCTGTGCTCCAGGACAGAAAACTTTTAATGAAAATTCACACCAGGGAGTCCGACACAATTCCACATTTGTGGTGCAAGTAGCATCCCCACTACCCAAATATAAACACTGGAGCAGCTGCAGTCCCTTATTTATTTATTTGTTTGTTTTGTATTTTTTATTTATTTATTTATTGTCTATTAACAAAACCTCCTTTGTGAAATATGTGGCTGTCCAATTTGAATTTTTTGAACGTTCAGTCGTTGTGTTTATGTCTTCTCAGGAAACAAAAGCAATTTGGGATAACATTGTGTGGCTATACTGATAAAAAAAAAAAGCAGTAATTACATTTAAAGCGGTGCGATAAGATGTCGGACTGGAAGCACTAAACTCTCTCCAGCTGCAGTTTGGGATCCAGTTGTCGCTGTCTCACATTAGCCCTCTGTTTTTTTTTTTTTTATTGTTGAGTCTGCCACAGCCTCATTATGATTAATGTGCTACACGGCTCATCTCAGCATATTTGTATGTCCCTTCACTAGTATACATGGTGTGCGGGATGCACTGCCAGGTGCTGGCATCTGTGAGGCTGTCTGGGGGTAAATATATACAGTAGGCCAACTTGGACAGCGATAATGAGGAAGTATTAGCAAAAATCTATTCAGAAAGCTCAGGTTTCTTTGGTGATTGGATGAGATTTTGGAGCATCGTACCAGCAAGACGTTTCTTTTTAGGTTTTTATGAGGAGTCTTTGTTGTCATTGGCAACAAATATTATATTAAATTGAACCGATAATCCATCTAAAATGCAAGTTTATCACAGGCACATTTTTACATGTATTCATCCTGACCTGATATGCACAAAGTGATTACTTTACAGTTGTGAGATTCTTCCATCCATCCATTATCTCTACACCGCTTAATCCTCACTAGGGTCATGGGGGGCTGGAGTCTATCCCAGCTGACTCAGGGTGAAGGCAGGGGACACTCTGGACAGGTCACCAGTCTATCACAGGGCCACACTTAGAGACAGACAACCAAGCACACTCACATTCACACCTACGGACAATTTAGAATCACCAATTAATTTTGGACTGTGGGAGGAAGCCTGAGAACCCGGAGAGAACCCACGCTGCACGGGGAGAACATGCAAACTCCACGCAGAAAGATCCCGGGTGTCTTCACCGGGACGCGAACAGGCAACCTTCTTGCTGTGAGGCAACAGTGCTAACCACCAAGCCACCTTGCAGCCCGTTGTGAGATTCTTGCATAGTGTAATTCATTATGCAAATACGTGAAATGCTTGAATTATTCGGTAATGTGTCTAATGTGAACTGCTAACTCAGCCATACGTAGGTGAAGACAGATAAAAATCAGGAGTTGTAAGGTGTTGCCATTTAGATTCCTGTCTTTTAAATGATGTGTTTCTTTACTAAATTGTTGGTCATTATGTTTTGGGTTTTTTACTATCCAATTACCAGTGAGCGGCCAATCAGTCATTTTCATTCAACACAGAAACTGGCAGTGGTTGCTCGGAGCAGTTAGAAACATTTTTCATGATAATTTAAAGCTGCGATATTTGTTGAATAACAGGCTTCACATCTATCACAGACTGGAATGTGAATGAAGATAAAACTTTGATAAAGACACACAGGCAGGTCAGAATAATGACACGAATGCAGGTTATGAAAGAAGGAACAAGAGCTGATGTTGGGTTTGTTGTTACGCTGTTTGTATTGTTGAGTGTTTTCTCTGAGTTTAATAAATACCTGCAGCAGGATCCATACGAGCTTCTCCAAAGTAAATGAGTTGTACTCTTAGCGAATGCTGCTAACGGTTAGCGATGAATAGCAGCGTTAGCGGCGAAGACGACGGTAGTGAAACTCCATCGGCGCTTGTTGTTGAATATTTTCCTGTTACGTACCCGAGCACACACATTGCCCAACAGTGCGGCCTTCATTAACTGCTTATTAGAAGTGTTCCCTGACATGGAGACAGGATGGCTCAGGATCTAACAGCAGGTCACGCTGTATTTTGTTCTTCACCTCGGACAAATGACAGTCACACTCAGAGTCACGGTTTATAATCTACGGTAGATCATTTGTAGGCAGCGACCGTCCTCAGATTGAGTCCTGAGCTCCATTACAGCTGTCAGGATATCTTTATTTTTACTGTTGGTATAGTGGAAGTTAGATTATCGTCATGCATGGATTGAATTTTCAGTGTTTAAGAAATCCTAAGTCAACTCTGCTGTTAGTTATGTGGACAGTTTGATAGTTAGATAGCTGTTAGTTTAAATGTAGTTTTGTGTGTTTTAGTGCATTATTATGCGTTCTCCATCACTTCATGCACGGCCCAGTCTCTTGTTACAAATACTGCTCATGTATCATAGCTTCTCCGTCACAGTCATGCGTTTGTCTGAATAAAACATTCATGTAAAAGTGATTTGTGTCCCAAAGACAGAATCCCGTCACTTTAACAGATTATTGAAGCCAGCAGTGTTACATATCCCCAAAAGGGATTAAGATGCTGCCCTTTGTTCTGGTCTGCATTTCAGTTCTAAAAGTTCACAGAAAGCAAGCTGTCAACGCATAATTCACTTCTTTGTCCAGCCACTGGGTTAGTAGACATTTTTCTAAATATACTGGATAAATATACTGTTTTCCATTTAAGTGCTGTAGGGCCTTAGACTGGCAAACAAGATCAAGCCTACAGGATGGAGCGCATGTATGGAAAGTTTTAAAATAGATTATACTATAGGTCGGTTTCACAAGTTTTCCTCTGTGCCACAACTGGATCACACTTTAACCGACATAAATTCAGCCTCTTTTCATGGCGAGTGTTTGATGGTTAAAAGGCTGAGCATCACTTTAAATGCAAGACACTTGCAGGTTTTGACTTAAGACCCTGACCACTTCAATCAGTTTAATATACAGTTCTGCAGCTTATCACACAGCGCTTCTCTCAGCAGCAGCAGTGAGTCCTGCTGGCAGCTGCAGCCCCCCCTCCATCCTCTTCTGTGTCTCATCAGGACACCTTACACTCAGCTAATCCCCAGTAATTATTTGAGCTTTTGAAGACCTCAGAGACGCATAGATTAGACCGTTTTTAGGGGATGGTCTCCGTGTTCTAGCTAAAGGTGAAACCTTAAAGTGGTAAGCCTCATTTTGGGAAGAAAAACAAGGAATCTTGCTCCGAAGCACGCTGAGATTCTTTTATTTTCATTAGCCAAACAACCTCTTTCAAGTAACATCAATTAAAAAGTGCTTCTCGTTTTAAATACATATGTGTGTGTGTGTGTGTGTGATGTGACAGCGGTGGGTGCAATTTGAATTCCACGTTTTTTTCCACCTTTTACAGTGGCTCACATTTTTCTCACCAAATTGCTTCTCTGTGAAGCATCTAAGAAGCAATTTGAAAAGAGGGGATTCTGTGACTGACAGTAAATTCTAGCTGCAGGACTGCAGCCACTCGTTAGTGTCAGAGAAGCCTGGCTACGTTATTAGAAATTTACCCTTTTGCTGTTGTGTCATAAATTGTGCGGGAGGTGAGGTAATAAAGTTGCCCCATGGGAGAGACTCGAGCTGTATTTGCTCTGGCAGTGATTTGCACATCTGGGCCGGAAGGCTTCGGGGGGAAGTCGGCTCCTAACTGCCTCCCATTCACAGAAGCTTTCTGGAACAATAATTTGGCTGGTACGATTCCGGTCCGGGCCGTAGTTTTTTATATCGGTGCTGCTGACATGGGCATTAAACCCCACTGGTGCTTGTTCCTGTCGTGTCACCTTTGAGTCCTTGAGTGCTGTGTGCTCTTCTTTACAACAGACATTTTCTTTCACAATTTAAAGCTGACCGGGCATCGAGACCTGCAAGTTGTTTCCACCTTGTTATTGCCAGTGTGCAATAAAAGGGCCTTTCACCTTTACTGTAATGTCAATATAAATATATGCTTTTCCTCTAGCAAGGAAATTGGACAGTATTGATGTTGTCATTGAGGTGTAAACTGACCAACCCAAACACAACCACAACTAACATGTATTTTTATAGTTGATTTTATAATTTACCATGCTTAAAGTTTGTTAAAACATGTTTTTTACCATGTAAAAAGACTCATTTTCACCATATTACGAAAATGTTTAAACAACTGAAACTTGAATTCTGTGAGCAGGTTTCAGATGAGGTGTCTCCTCCATTTGTTTTAAATGCTGTCTGACACGGTTTGCATTCTGCTTTTGGTTGTGTATCGCTTGGCCCTGATTATCGATTCAAACATTCAGTGGGTTGTAGTGATACACGATATTAAAATTGCTGGCCGATACTGATATCTGATATTAAGATTTCTGATATCGCCGATAACCGATATTACAGATGTCGATATTCAATAGAAGCGCATACCAAATTAGACCACCTAGTCTTCTTTATTACTTAGCAAAAGTAAAACATGTTTATTTTAACATATTTAACGTTCAAGTCTAGGACCATTTAAGTAAAAACATCTGTGAAATAGCAGCAATATCAAATGTGAAGACGAAGGTGCCAATGTTAGACAATCGGCGACTGAATTTGTTTATTGGACTGATACCGATATATTGCAAAAAACACTAAAATTGGTTGATACCGATGTGGTCGCCGATATATCGAGCATCCCTAGTGGGTTGTTTTTTTCCACCAGTTGCAGCACAAATGTCTCTGCATGTACACTTGCTGACACCGTTCTGCATGCTGTTCTCATGGTCCAGTATCTCCAGAATCTATAGCATCTACGATACCTTTGGTACGTTTACGACGAACAGTATCACATTTTCAGAATTTGGTATTGACGTGGCATCACAGTGCTGTGGCTTCCCTCCTTCAGAAGACTTGTTTTGTCTGCTCAACAAGTCACAGCTCCTTCTTTATTTATTTATTTACACAGCAATCACCCCCTGACTTCAAGAAGTTAAAATCCTTCAAAGTTTACTTTATTTTTCCTTTGCAATTATATAACTGTTAAAATGTTAATTATTTCTGCTCTGAACATAAACATCTTTTATTGATCACAAATTATGGACAGCAGCTTGACCTCAGAAAATCTTTAACCACTTAAGCATACAAATGCATATAAAAACATTCTTTAAAAGCATTGTGCCTTCCAGCTCACTAATGGATCCTTATCTCATAAATTCACATCAGCAGTGACATTTCTTCACATTACTCAGCTTTCAGCAAACAGTTTCTCCTGTAGCGACGACAAATATCATTTGCAATTTATGGTTGAAACACGTGATGAGCCGATAAACATATTAATAAAGATAAAAGCAGTGGTTCCCAACAATCTGTCTCATAACCTCGTACTTCAGAAAATCTGTTTTTTTTCCTGATTATTATTTTCCCTCTAAACATTTCAAGTGTTAATATTCCAACGAAACAGAAACGTGACACGATGTTCCAGTTTCTCAAGATGCGCCAGTTTATCTCAACAATAGACCAAGTGGTTCCTGCAACCGACCCAACGAGCACTCTGCAGAAAGCCTTGGATGCAGCCAAGGCTGAAGACCAGCAGCTGAAAGAGCAAAATTCAAATACGGACAAGTGCGTCGGCGAGCTTCTAGAGGAAAAGAGGAAGGTCACCGAAAAATTGCGATTGATAAGCACTCTCATCGGCATCAAGGACGCGCTTGTGGAGAAAATGGAGATTTTCGCCGAGAGATCTTAAAGAACTGCTGGAGGCCGAGAGGCAGAGATTCACCAACAAGGCGAAGCAAGAAGAGCTGAAGGAGATGGTCAGACTGAAGAATGAGGAGGACAAGGAGCTGCAGAAGGATCTGGAGAACAATGAAATGGAGAGTGAGCAGGTTCCACAACAGAAGGACAAAGACCTGCAGGAAGAGAAAAACATCGAAAGCCTAGAACAAGAATGAAGAATTGGAGCAGGAAAACAACAGTGTGCAGGAGGAGAAGAAAACCCTGGAGGGGGAGACACGAGAGCTCCATGAGAAGAACAGAAAGAACCGGAGCCTCTTCAGTTTTTTTTTTCTGACGGTTGAGGAAAATAAGAAAAAAACAAGGAAAAGACCGAAAAGGCTGAGAAGAGAAAGGAGAAGGTGGAGAAAAAGGGGGTTTCTGGAGCTGGTTGCAATGAAGAAATGTGGGCGAGGCTGCTGGTTGGTCAGCAGCTCCCTCTGCCTCCCCCACTTCCCCACCTTCACTCCTTTCTGCCGCCTTCATCTCATGCTTATAGCCACACCAGAGCAGTGTTTAAATGTGCAGCAGATGCCCTCTGGCCTCTGGTTGAAGTGAAAGCCATAAAAGAAAAAAAACAAAATCCTGCATCAAACGTGTTGTGTGGCCCTCGGTTTCAGACTGCTTCTTAATCCTCATCCACTTGTGTGTGTTGCCTTGAATTACCAAAAGATGAATTCAAGCCGTTTTCTTACAAATAACTCCCTGGCTGTAATCCAAACCAGGGTTATTTGTCACACTTACCTTAACAATCTTAAGCCCTGGGCTAGTTTTTTGGAAAACATCCCCAAATTCAGTCAGTAACAAATACACAGGCCAGAAGCTTGGGTTCTGCTGGTAAGCGACGGAAAAAGACTACAATAGGTTTTTGTGTCCGCTTGAGCAGGCCAGAGGGAGATCCAGCAAAAAAAATAAATCTAGGTTTTGACTTCCACCTAATCAAATCTAGGGTAAATACAAGACAGTAAAAGCTGATCTAATGGAACTCGCTTTAAAACATCTCTTCTGCAGTTCTACCAAATTTGGATTTCAGCACAACGATGCTGCTTTTATTTAAGTGTGTTGCTCGGCAGCCTCTTGCTTTTCATGCCATACAAACTGTAACATACAGAGTCTGGATCAGGTTTACCCTCCTTCTGCACTGTTGTACCCAAAGCAGATGTGTGGATTTAAGCATTCAAGACAGCCTTTATGCTGCGGTGCTGCTTTTACGGGAGGAATTGGTTGGGAAAAAAAAATCATCTTTACCATCAATAACTGCTGCGAGGAGCTCCACAACTCCTCTGTATAGCAGTAGCTTCTATTATCGAGGAGAATTTCAGCACAGTATGAGGCCCTGGTGTGAAACAATGCGTTAGAACCACGTCCCCCAGAGCAATTAAAACTGCTTTCATATAGTCCCGTCATAATGAATATGTTACAGAGACATCTAATTACTGTACATGCAGGATGTCAGAGACACTTTGCCGAGCTTAGTGAGCACACAACTCATTTATTAACTCGATTTTCATGCTGAGTACGGTGCTTTTTTTTTTTTTTTTCAAAGCGTAGGTGAGTTACATAATCATCTACATATGCCCAGCTATAGAACTGTTCCCGCTTGAAGGAAAGTTTTTCATTTGAAGCCATTGTGTTGTCATTCTTGGCGGGTATGATTTAATTCTAAAACGTTTCTTGCTGAAGTCAAGAAATGCGGAACACCTCGTCCGCACGTAGCAGGGTGTCCCACAAAACGAAGATATTTTTCTACGACGTGGCCTGTCATCCACACGAAAATGCAGATTTACGCCATTAAAAGCAATTCTTTCAAAAACCTCCGACCAAAGGGAAGATTTGCAAATCCTCCGTTTATGCGTCTGCACGTGGACGTCAATAACCGGGGTTTTAGGTTTTGAAATGTCACCACCTGCCACAAAATATGTTCTTACGCGACCTGTGTTTATATTTGGAAACAGCGTGGACGCCCTCAGAACTGTGTCGGCGTTGTCTCTTGTCCAGTCCCAGATACCGCTCCATGTACAAGAACACAGGCGAAGGACGACGTTTAGGACGGTTATTTTCCACCACCTTGCCATTCCACGTCCGAGGCATGTTCTCCGTCAAAGACACCGATGCTGATTTCTGGTCAGACCGGGATGCACTGCCAGCTGGTGGGAGAACTTTGAGATAGAAATCGTGCTCCTGGAGGAATGGCGTGACAATTTCCGTATGTCCCGGTCGTCGCTCCTGTCGTCGGAGTTATTACATCCTCACGTAGAATGTGAACATGCTTAACAACGCACTTGTGCGGTTAGGTGTGGATGAATTTTCTTCTAAAAACAAGGTCACGTGTACGTAAGTTTTTTTCTAGACGGAGGGAGCAGGATGGTCGTTTTTACAAAAACCCTGCTACATGTGGACAAGGCCTGAGATAGCGGATGGAAACAAGCTGTAACAAGATAACAATGGTTTCAATAAATGTCTAAACTAGTTATTTTTATTATCAGTTATTAAAGCCGTAATTACGCTGATATTCATTTATTGATCAGAATGCTTGATCCTGAGAAGTCGTATGCTTATTGTGATAACATAGTAATTGTAGAAGTTTGCGTTACCTCCTAACATTTTAGTTTTTATTATTCTGCTGACTGTGGCAGAAGACAAAGGATTAAGTTAGTGGTTTTAATTAGTTTTTAGCGAAGATCTTAAAAAGCATCCACTTCTCTGAATTGTTGCAAAACCGTAATCCAAGCTAAAGTCTTATTATAATGCTAGGAGCTCAGCATGCAAAAGGGAAAGCGGGACTAGAGGTTTATTTCTCCACCGAAATATACTTTAAACTTCTTCTGAACTTTCCTGCTTCAAACAGTCGTCTTGCTTTATGACAGTGAAGGCAGCGGTTTAAGGGGCTGTGGATTCACTCGGTGTTTTGCTCGTGGCTCACAAGGTGTAGTTACAACCACAGTCCCCACACATAAACGGTTGTTATTATCTTTTTAAGATGCGCTAAATTTAACAAGTAAGAGACACATTTATAAGACTTTAATGTCATCCAGGCAATAATGTGGAGCTTCATTGCCTGAGATTGTAATCAGCATATGTCATCTGGTGAAATGAGCCTGGTTCCAATTTCATAAACTAATACTGAAATGTTTCAAGCGGAGAGATACCGATTTTGAAAGCAGAGCAGATTTTTCAGGCTTTGTTTTTGGGGGTTTTCTCAGCTGTACCCCCACAAGCTTCTATATGTTGTTTCCTCACCTTTTTTATTTTTTAGCTTTAAGTAGCTCTTTTATTCCCGTTGTCCTCTGATGCATTACTACAGTCAAACACAGTCTTTCTATCCTTCTATAGGCAGTGCAATATGTTTCATTGTTCTGCACATACAATCAGAAGAAATGGACGAGAACATCTTGGTGGAAATTTAGTGAGACGGTTTCCAAGTTTGTGCAACAGGAAAGCATCACATACAACAACAGATGATAACGTCCTTGGGCGGGGACACATTGGTGAGGTGGAATACAAAACTCTAAAAAAGATCTTCACAAAATTTAGAGTTTCTGCTTCTGGTCTATATCCCAGCACCCCCGAGAGGACTGCACATCCTCAATTCTCGCTCAGCATTCTCATCCAGAAATGCCAGCAGGATTACAAATGCTTTGAATCTTTTCCTGGCGCAATCCTGCAAAGTTTACAGAAAGTTTTCACGGAAACAAATTTAAGCAAGCGGTTGCACCGGAGGTTGTTAGGTCATGTTGATCATCTAAAGCTCGGGCAAAATTCAGCTTTCAAATCCAGACAATTTAAATTCCACAGCAGTTTAACCCTTTGACCCTCAAGACCTGCCACTGGGTTTGATATGTATAATATCATTTATTAAAATCCCCAAGTTGAATAGAAAGAAACTGTGAAAGGAGGCAGAAACAACAAGAGCTTCATTAGAAGGCAACTGGAGTTATCCTTTTTGGCTCCTAAAGCCGTTTCACGTCACCTCAGAAGCTTCTTCAGTCCATCTCTGGTCAGAAAAGTTTTCCACGTCTAAGCTTAAAATTGGGATAATTCATAAAAATCATTTAACCCTCCTATTATCTATGGGGCCAATTTGACCCTATCAGTGTTTAACATCTCTAAATAAGTCATTGACATAATTTTCCATATAAACTTGGGTAACAAGTATGATCTTTTCTGGAGGTTTAAATTGCTGGGCTCAAATTGAACCTAAGGATAAAAGATGTCAGTAAATTTGAAGGTACTAGGAGGGTTAATTTTCAGTGCATCTCATTTATAATTTGCCAAAATGGAACCATTTGTACTACAGATTCTGCAACGAAAAAAGCCAGAATTTCTGTGCAACTTTTTTTTCCCATTTGTTTTTTTTAATAGCACAATTTGTTCCCGAGGTAATTCAAAGTGCTTCACACAAAAGTATAAGAAGACCGATAAAGTCAGCCCACAGAACATAAACACAATTATCACAATAAAAGCAAAGAGGCAGATAAAATCAATCCAGGAAAACATAAATATAATCATTAATTAGGAGAGTACAGATAAAATACTTTCAGCTGTCATATGCACAACTCAATAGAAATGTTTTCAGCCTGAACATTGTCAGCCTCACATCTTCTGAAATCCAGTTCCAGATTTTAGCTGCATAAAACTGGAATGGAAAAAAGTTGCAAGTGTTGAGTTCAAGTTTTTTTTTTTTCTTTTTAAAAAAATGTATGACATTGTGGCTTGCACAAAAGACATTCTTGAATTCGCTCTACTTCTAGCCACGCTTGCACTGTTTCTGTGGAGGTGCAGGACTCTATATTGCAGTGAAATAATGTGACAGGAGTGACAGGGGCAGGAGTACACGTTTCTATCTTGAACGCATGTGCATGGACTGCATGATAACTACAAGTAAGTATGTCTGCACATGACTTTCAGGGCGGGTCAGTTTAGAAAGTTACACGACAGCTCGCGTCTGGATTTCTGTAAGACTCGTCCATCGATGGCACAGTAATATGCTTATGGCCGCATAAAAGCCGTATCTACAATCCTTTCAAGACTCCATCTCTGAATGCAGGATGAGGCCACGTAATTTGATTGGTCACAACTGATGGCAGCCCTCACTTATCTCGTCCATCTTCCTTTCCGTTCAAACCCGCGCCTCCTTCGCGGTTTCATCTCGTTCAGAACTTACCAAAGATCCACCGGTCATGCCCAACGCGCTTCGTGGCGAATCTGCATGCAGCACAGCAGAATCCCCGCTCTCTCCGTTGCCCCCGTGCTGCCTTTGTTGCGGCTAAATCTGCGATTAACACCAAGCGGAGATCAAGGATTGTTTTGGTGCCTGCAATTGCGAGGACTGGGAACTGTGGAAGGAGAGCACAAGAGGAGGAATTAAGACGGGAGGAGAGCAAGGAGATAAAGATGGAGCGAGAGAGGCAGACAGAGAGAGATTTTTGAGGCATATAGCGGCTAGTGAATGGTTGCCGTGGCAACGTGATCGGGCGCTTAGACAGCAGTTCTAAAGAAAGGTGGCGTTTTTTTTTTTTTTTAATCGCCACAGCTGGAGAAGACAGGAAGGAAGGAAGGAAGGAAGCACATTGCAACTGTCGGAATAATGACAACGATAAAAGAACATTAAGGTTTCAAACGTGACATCGTTCAATAGCGTTCAGCTCAGGGTCGACGTGCTCTGGTGCAGCTTTCCTTCCTCTTCTGTTGTTCCTCTCAGCTCTCTCTTCTATAGGATCATGTCGACTGTACATCAGAAATGATGAAACGGGGGAGAACAGCCCTTTAAAGTCTTTTGATAGTAATATTTCTGTTCAGCCAACAATTACTGTTGGTGCAGTAATTACACATTCGTTAAACTTGGATGATAATTGGATATTTTTTGCCTTTTATTCTTGTTTTTACATTGTTAGGGCTCTGTATCAAAGCAAAATACAAGACCATATGTCTCAGTAGCATTATGAAGAACTAAATATTGGCTATGAATTATGTGGTTAGCTTGTTGTCTTGCTTGTTTGTACTTATGGTTTTTCGAAATGGCGCTGTTGTATGGAATCAGGGAAGATATGTAAAATGCAAGTCTTGTAAAGAATTTGGCAATCCAACACTGGCATTTAAAAAAAAAAAGATGTACTGGTATTTGCCACTGATGGCTATTTTTCTACCACCTAATCTAAGGACTGTTTTCCCAATTCGTTGATTAATGCATCTACAACATGTAAGCACAGATGTACATATTATAGTGCAACAAAAATGGTTAAACTGGCATATAAACATGACAAAAAAACAGGTTTCAGTTTTGAGTCAGAAGGGCAAACATAAAACAAATCCAAGTTTGTTAAGTCCAAAGTGAAAAAGGTTTGTAGAGTGTAAAAAAACAACCTCAAAAGATAAATTATAGATATCGAGTAAAAAAAAAAAATTCTGAATTTACATAATAACTGTAAAAATCAAAAAACAAACCAATAAATAAAAGGCCAAAACTATGAATAATGTAGAATCACCAATTAACCTCAACATGTTTTTGGACTGTGTGGGAGGAAGCTGGAGAATCTGGACAACATGCAAACTCCACACAGAAAGATCCCAGGTGTCCTCATTGGGATGCGAACCGGCGACCTTCTTGCTGCGAGGCAACAGTGCCAACCACTGATCCACCTTGCAGCCCTGAAGAGAAAATGTTGTAGGAAAAACAAGAAAAGAGTGTGTTGGTTAATATATTAATGTACATTTTGTGAAGGTATTTTCAGTTTTGACTTAGATTATGTTGAGTCATCATGGCAGACCTACTGGTACTGGTACAAGTAAAAAACACTGCACTGGAGTCACTGTCCCGGCTCCATACATTTGGAGTTCAGAAGCGTTGCATCAAAAACCAAGTCTAGCATTGAAGCTGCACATAAAATGTAAGTCTCTTTGAATCCCTTATCAAACTGAAAGTAAAATTAGGTTTTACTTTCACTGCTTGCAAGTGTCTCAAGTAGAGGGCTGCAACTAGCGATTGTTTTCATTGTGAGTTCATCTGTTGAGTATTGATTTTAAAATATCAGAAAATAGTGAAAAATGTTGACCAGTGTCTCCCAAAACTTCAAACGTCTTGTTTTGTCCACAACCAACAGATGTTCAGTTTACTGTCATGGAAACCAGAAAATATTCAAATTGAAGAAGCTGGGATCAGAAGGTTCAATTTTAAAAAAAATCATTTTACTTTTTAATGGTTAATAGTTGCAGTTCTACCCTCTGGTTATAAATAGCTAAAACTCAGGGCTCTCTAGTCACATTCTGGCAGATGAGCTACAATCTAAACATTATATGAGCAGCATAACATACTAATTGCTGATTAAAGCTGCCTGTGGCGTTTTCTTTTAAACAAACTAGAGATATGTTTACATTCAGCGTTGCTCATCAGAATGCATTCTGTGTGTCCTTGAGCTCAAACAAACATGTCATGTGTACGTTCCTCTACACGCTTTTGAAGCATTTTAAATGCAGCAAATGTTCACATCTGTGTTTCCGACTATTCTTCTTTCCTGCTTCCTCTTCTCCACATTGCTGCATATCTTTGTCATGTACAGATAAGTGGAATGGTGCGACATTATTGCTACAGCTGTGCATTGTGTTCAAGCATGCGTCTTCTTTTGCATGCACAACATCAATAAAGCTGTGGGGGGACGACACTCGTAGAAAAACAGCTCCAAAGCACCGCAGGAGGACAAAACCTCTACAGGGACCTTAACCTCTGAAGACCTGAGCTCTTGTTTGGTGTGCATTTTTTTAAATTTCTGTTTTATTTCAATCTGTTTTTATATTAATTGATTTGATCAAATAGCAAAGAAAATATAAAATATAAAGAAAATAAGAATATAGTTTAAAAAATATATTTTACAAATGAAAATAAAAATAAATAACAATAATAAAACAACAACAATAACAATAATAATAAAATGTGATATCCATGCATGTGGACACCAGGTCTTAAGAGGTTAAATGTGACAGAAACAGCGGAATAACAGCGTTGCTTGATTAAGTGTTCACCTTGCTCCAAATAATGAAGGCACCAGTGTAGGTCTACTCTCCTGAAGAAAAAAACCATCATCATCCTAATGTTTTTATTGGAAATTCTCACAAATGATCTTTAGAATCCAAGCGCTGTTTCACAAAGAGCTTGTCAATAATCACAGCTTGATCATAGCCATTATGGAATTAACTTCAGTAAGCCTGTGACCTTTTAACGGACAAAAGGAAAGGCCGGCCACACAAATACCTTCCAAAGCTGTTTGCCGATTAGAAAAGAGAAAGGGGCGATAAAAGGTTTGATTAGAGATTTGTTAGCGTTGAGTCTTAGTGAATTTGAGGATCTCAACCACGACTGAACATGCAAATGAAACCGAGCATAAAGTATCGATAACGGAACTCAGATATCGTATCGACATTAGTATAAAACACAATTGATTATCACAGTACTAACCTACCTACTAGGGCTGGACCCGAATAGCCGACTATTCGTTCGCTGTGCTGGAATCGGGATGTGAATTTTGATTTCCGAATACCCCCTCCCCCGCCATCGCCGCCACAGATGGCAGTTACAGTACAGTGACCACTGATGGCAGAAACGCCCGCTAACTGCTGCCCCGTCGGACCGAATACCCACCTGCCGCCACCGTGCAGCACCCCCAGATATTCAGGATATTCGTCATTAATTGGGGCCAAATATCCGGAGAACAGAAATTGCTATTTGGACCAGCCCTACTACTTACCATAGACTGTAAAAAAGATGGACGTAGCAACCGGCCCTGAAAAATGAAGCCAACCCGGAAGTGTCAAAAACCTGCAATATCACTACGTCCGCTAGTCCTGGCTCCAAAAGCCCTGGCTCCCATAGAAATGAATTGGAAAAGAAGTGATCACAGATCACAAAATACCGCATTCCCCCAGCTCAGGATTTTTTTCTTATTACTTTTCATAGTCAAATCCAGAGATCAGGTGGCCAATCTGAAAGTAAATCAATACTGAATTTTTAAAAAAATCGTCAAAGTGTCAAGGGGCGTGGCTGACTTGATTGACAGTCGGCAGCGACGATACAGACGAAGCGAACAGAAGGCGTTAAATGTGGGCGGGCAGAGAGGACCTGCCTCTCAATCCATCTGACCAATCGCTGCTCCTATGGCTCCGCCCCCCTCCGACGATTTTTGCGTCACTGGCTCCAAAAATCCAAGATGTCAACCAGGAAGTAGCAAAACCCTGGCTTCATTTTCTCAGTGCAGAAACCAACGGGTGACGTCACGGTAGCTACGTCCATCTTTTATGCAGTCTATGCTACTTACAAACAAAGACTAAAACAGCAATGCTGCTAAACTGGTAAAAGACCAACAACCATATGAGATTTCCAGTCAAAATTTAGACAGTGTTTGAAACTTTGAGTTAGGGCTTATCTCGTTTCATGATAGTTGATATGAGTGCTCTTCATATGCTGCTCTACATTCTGTTAGATCTTGCCACCGCCACGATGATGGAATAGAGAACAATTTCCAATATTAATCTCATTCCAAAGGCAGTACATTTTGGGGGGAAAAAGGGGAGGTAAACAAATAAATCAGCAAAGAGCAACAACAGAAGGGCCCACTCAAATACGCAGCCATTGTTGCCAGCTCCCTCGCAGCTTGTTGATATAGTTTTCAGAAATGCCACTGCTGCCCACATGTGTTTTATTAGGCTGTCAGAGCAGGACGGATCAAGGAAGAAAGAAACTAATCTGTATGGAGGCTCACAGAGGCCAGTGGGAGAGGGTTAGGTGCTGGGCAAACAGTCAGAAGCTGGCTCGAAATATTTTTCATCCTTGTTTTAAGATTAGACGCGAGTAATTTATGGCACCCCATGAACACGGCGCCTTCAAGAGTTCTTAAAGCAAATAAATGGAAGGATTGAGGAATCTTGTTATTATGTGCACACACAGGCACATATACGAAAAAAAAAAAAGAGAAAGGTCCTCAGAGGTTTCCAGATTAGCTTCTGTTAAAGGAAACATGTGGAGATGTTCTCGTGTTAAGGGCAGCCGACTAGTTTCTCGCTTTCCCCCTCTGATGTCCTGATTTCATCACCCCAGTAAAAGCAATACATCTTAATTTGCTACTGTCATCACAGGCTGGCCTCGATCTGTCAGTTTCTCAACCTCGGGGAGAGGTGTTACATACAAAAAGGACACCGGTTCAAAGGCAATACGACATTCTAGCAGGCTTTTTTTTTTTTTAGAAGGATGGTTACTTTTAGGTTTGATTGAGCTCTGCAGACTTGCTTTCAAATCTCTTGATGTGTAGGAATGTTTTCAGTGGAACCCTTCTTGTTGTTCGGCCAAACTGAACTTTGATGTTGGAAACACATCGATAACCATTCCCTCGCTGGCTTTGATCATCAGCTCAGTCCGCAAAATCCTTAGAAAAGGCAACATGCAATTTGTTTTTTCTCCCTTTAGATGTATATAATATACTTGTATGTGATGTCGACCTAAACTCCAATATCAGTATCAGCTTAGCTGTCAGCGTAGCACCAAAGAATACAAATGATCACACATAAAGTGGAGCTAATCACACGGGAATGGACATCTCATGGTTGACAAAATGTAGGAAATGTTATCAGGTAATCAAATAAAAACATTGCTAGTTGTAATAGAACAGCTTTAAACCTAAGTTCACTACATTTGTTTGTTTCACCAGCTAATTTGAATCTTTATAAAATATTTCCGATAGCTTATTAAGGCCAAATGATGATTTTTTTTGCACTTTCACATTTAAATGTATTCAGCATTGCTTTCTCTCCCATGTTGTGCTGAATTCCTGCTGATGCATTGCAGCAGCTCAGACCAAACACAACTTTAGGTAAATCTGACATTACATTAACATTTTTTCAAATCAAAACCAAGTAATTTTAATCACACTGGCTGCTTTCTACGAGTGGAGCACACATTTTAAACTTCAAAACCACAGTTGATCGTGTTCATTTATTGAGGCGAGCCAAAATTGTGGCTGGGGTTAAGATTCCAATAGCTGTGCAGCCTTATAACTGTCACTTAGAACTGTTACTTTCCCTTTGTGTTTTTCCTCCTTTTTAACCAAAAAACTTGGTGTATCCAAGAACCCTTAAATCACAGTGAATTATGCTCTATTGCGCAAACTTTTCTTGTACACCAGATACATGGAAATAAAAACTGTATGTTTTGTTTTTGTGTTTTTGGCACACATTTAAATGATTTATTTACCCTGCATTTGCTTTCTGTAATGGCTTGTCAGTGCAAGTCCAGAGCAGGGATTGGTCCAGGCTTTGTGCATATGACATAAGCAACTGTCGGGACTTTGCTTCACCAAAACCAGCCGTTGAAGACATTGAGCAACGACATTTTCAGCTCGTTAAAGTAAACTTACTCATACACCCATGTAATATTAAACTTCCATATAGTGCATACTGCTGTAACCTGTCAAGCCAACACCGTAAAGGTTAGACGTCTAACACCGCCTAACGCAGTGTCAAAGACCAAAGTACAAACTGTGAAAAAGAAGTAAGGTCAGTGTGAGCAAGAAAAACTTTAACTGCGATGAAGACAAACTAATTCCAAGAACATTATTTGTACTATACATACATTTTACCCACACAGTCACAGTGTCCACGTACAAAGTCAGTTCGAGTCCCCAGTGTACGACTCAACTCACTTATCTTATATTATGGGCTTAGCGAGTAGTCTGACATTTTTGAGTTCATTTTTTTGTGTGTGTGTAGTTTACTTGCTTGATATTTGTAGCTACCTACTGGCATATCTCAGTCTCCCTTTGGCATTTCCTGACCTTGTTATGTCAGTCTCTCAGTCTGAACCGAGGGAAATATGGTTGCTTAAGATCAATCAGTCAGAACCCAAAATAGGACACAGACTTTTTTTTTTTTTTTTTCCCCTCTTGGCTCTCAACACAGTTACCTAAAAGTAAAAATATGTTCATCTGAGCCCGGGTCAGAGGTGAAAGACAAAAATTTTCATGCGTTCCCTCCCACTGTGGCCTTGATACGTCAAAGGAGCCATGTAAAGTGGAAACCAAACGGAGCTGAGATGAGGTGTCTGGTTTGTCTGTCCGTTG
Source organism: Stegastes partitus (assembly GCF_000690725.1). Taxonomy (NCBI): domain Eukaryota; kingdom Metazoa; phylum Chordata; class Actinopteri; family Pomacentridae; genus Stegastes; species Stegastes partitus. The sequence continues at coordinate 27,272 of NW_007579098.1, read as the reverse complement.
ACCTCATTGGAGACCAATTTAACATTTCCAGTTTTCTATAAATTTAAAAAAAAGTTCTATATTTGACCTATTCCAGTTTCTGATTACGCTTCGTGGCAAAGTTTTGTCGCATTCTGCCACTGCCAACAGCTCATTTGACGAAATGGCTCGACGGCTGAATACATTGAACATCATCATTCCTGTAATGCGGCATTGATTGGGACCGCAGCCTAATTGTCAACTAAATGACACAGATTATGACGGGCATCATGTTATCATACACGTTCATTGTTAATAAATTACCACATTATCAGCCACGCATGAGAAGCGTCCTGATAAAGAGCTGTCTCCCTTCTGCGCCCAGATAGCAAGATTGAACACTTGCTGCTCATCAAAGACCATGAGCTGACTGGCCCAATCGTCAAATATGTTTAGCTTCCTGACAAGTTGTTCATAAAAACCTCATTTTAAGAGGCTCTATGTTGCCATTCAGCTCTGTCATTTTAAAATGCCTTGCAGTTAAGAAGTGACTGTCCTAATTAAGCCCTTACAGTTGAGGAGTAAATGTATTGCCTCTAAAAATTTGATGGAAAAGTTGGCAGCGCAGAAAGAAAAAAAAAAGTTTTGAAATGTTCTTGGAGGACTGAGCCTTGATGTGCAAAACCAAAGAGGTGACTTCATTTCTGCTCCCATCCTTCCTCCCACTTTGATACCGCACTAGATACCAGGCAGACGGTGAGGAAGAGGCTTCCTGTGAAAAGTAATGCAGCTCTGTTTCCATCCACTTAATGCACTATAGCAGCAAACAAAAGAAATGTGCAGCAGTGAAATGTCTCGTATTTCAACTTTTTCTTTTTTTTTTTCTTTTTATATTTCACTGAGCACGGTACCGCTACATTTCCAGTGAGATGTCTCATAAAGTCTCCTGGCCAGCCGTGTCAAAGGCGGATATAGCATCGGGAAGTTTAAACCAAGTGGATTAATGGGAAATTTACTTTTTTTTACACAATGTCAAGACTGGCCAGAGGCTGGTACCCAGGCTGTGCCAGACGGCTGTGAATGTGGTGTGCATGCTAGCTGCCCTAAGTTGATGAAATATTTACATGGTCATGAATTTTCAATTTATCAGGGATTGCTCCCTTGGGGAGCTTATCACCTATAAACCATGCAGGTGGTAAAAACAGTCGAAAAAGACTCTATTTATTATAAAAGGGACAATGGCACAGGGTGTGGAGGATTAAAAGGGCCAAAAGTTTAACAAGACCTTGTTGAAGAGCAAGTTACAGGCTGAAATTTTAACGACTTCTCCAGTGAATTTCTGTAATATTTTAAATGAATACTTATTATTGCTGTAACGTACAAGTGAGCCAGAAATGATCACATCTCACTCGGAAACTTTTGTGAGTTTAAATACTAAATCCAGAGCAGACGGATTATCTTGTATGTAAATGTAGCCGCTTAGCAGGACATTAGCGATGTTTATCACACAGATTTTGCCACTATCTCGTACCTAAGATCAAACACGAACAAGGTTTCTTCTAAGCAGATATCCTATCTTTGCTGAGAACAGAAAGCAGCAGTAATGTATAATTAAAGTTGCCCTGTGGAGTTTAAAGTTGTGTTTATGTTCAGCGCTTTGTGTGCATGTTTGGAGCTTAAATGTGCTGAATATGTGTCTTTTGTTCGTGAAATCTGTGCAAAGGTGTTTAAAATTTAAAAACATATATCTTTATTTACAGCCACATTTGCGAGTAATCCTCTTGCTTGCCTTTTGGAAGCCATTGCTCCATGGAGGCTATCAGTAATATGCGATACCACAGCAAAAACAGTGCTAAATGCTTATAGAGACTAATATTGACTAATGTTAGAAACCTTTCGATGGATATATTTCTGTGTAACTGACATTGCTGAGTCAGTTTGCTGACTCTGTAAATAATGTCTGCTTGTGCTACTGTTATACACCCTGTCAGCGTGTCAGATAAATATTCCAATAGTTTCATTTTAAATGAAACAAGAAGTAAATACTGAATGCTGCCAGGAGTAGGTGTGGGCGATATAGACACAAAAGTCCATCACAGTGCTTTATGCCGTTTTTGCAGTAACAATACACACCGATTAGTCCCAACATTGAAAAGCTCTGTGCCAAACAGCTCTGATCTGACAGGGCGTATTCATGGGACCTCTGAGGGCGTCCTGTGGTGTCTGGCACTGAAATGCGGCACCGATGCTGCTCACATTACTTCAAAGTTTTGTTCACACAGATTAAAATGTAGTTCAAATTCGTAGTCGACAATTTTGAATTTTGAAGTTCACAGCTCTAGAAAATGGAAAACAAACAGACAGGGAGTAACTTAAGCTAAGTTATGTCTGTGAAGATTGTCAATCATCCAGGTCGTGCAGTTCAATCATAACAGCTGGACTGATTAGTTAAGATCCTTAAGATTGTTAAGGATATAAGTATCTGGAACTCCCAACGAGTCAGTCAGAACTAATGAAGCCTCTTGGATGAGAGGTGAAACGTCTTCAAGAAACTCAAGCAAGTGCAGTTGTTCCGATTAAGCTACGGGACTAAGCACAACTTTAGCAATGCAACGTCAATGAAAAGCATGACCGACTCAATGAAGCACGCGTCAGGCGTCATGAGAGAGTTAAAGTGAAACGTGTTCATGTCACAACGTGGTTCTGAACTTATCTGTCAGTGGCACTGCTCAGCCCACTCCTGTGATGCTGCCTGGCTGTAGCTTCCTCCTGTACTACTGAGAGGACAGCGGTGAGGCCTGAAGGACTGAATGGAGTCAGAGCTCCATCTAGTGGACAAACGGTGCAACAACAGCATTCTGCACAACTGTGACACTTTACAGCGTTTACTGTTTTTTGAGAACATAATCAGATGGTTAGCCAGAACATCACCAACATTTAATCATCTGTTCATTGTACCATTATCAACACTTCTTGAAAATTTCAAGAAAAATCTGTGCAGAACTTTCCGAGTTATCTTGCTAAGAAACACGGCTAACACCGGCTAAAACATAACCTCCTTGGTAGAGGTAATTAGCATAACACTGTAAACACCAATATTAAAACAGAAACATTCATTTTTATTCACAATTCCCAGCATTATAGTGCCCTGAGAGCTGTGCAGACTCAGTTCCAAAAAGCAAAACTTGCGATCCACTCAACTATACCAAATCAGTACTGCATTTCATCCAAACCCAGAAAACAATACAATAAGTATGCCACTGCTCACTGCATTCGTACGCTACACCCCGATGTCCCCACCACACCTTCTACCGGCGTCCTCCTCTGAGTCCGAACTCACCGTCCCTTCAGTCCGTCAGCCCCTGTGCTAACTAGTCCCAGAGCTGCCTGCCTCTGCTGCCTCAAACCATCAGCTCTGCGTTTGTCTGTCACTCACCCTCACCCAAGTCATCGTGGCAGCTCAAGCGTACTCCGATATATTTATCACACACCATGTCGAGCGCATAACCATTGTGAGCTAACATATGCAAACACGGCCCGGCAGACTGCATGTGGGAGGGCTCCATCTTGTCAAGTTGCTTACTACTTGCAGAAAAAGAAAAAAGACGAAGAGGCTAGCAAATGTGAGATGGCTAACCAGAGGGGACGCGATGTGGCTGTGTGTGTGTGTGTGTGTGTTTTTTCAGGCCTTCCTTAAATAGGGTGTGACATTAAGCTGATGATTAAACCCCTCGAGGGTGACAGGTGAGGGAAGCAGGAGACAACGCCGCGAAGTGGTGAAAGACAGCTGACGTGAGGGGAAGGAGAAAAGAGAAGGGGAAAGAGGACGAGAAAAAAAAAAAAGAAGAAGAAGAAAGAAGCGAGGTCAGTACGAGCGAGGCTGCCAAGTTAGAGAAGGAGGAAAGATTTGCATCGGGAGGAGTTCGAAAGACAAACAGAGCGAGAGATGAGCCAGTCGATCTGTTAGATAAGTGGCAGTAATTGTCAGGGAGTCCGGGCCCAGGAGCTGCTGCTGCTGATGAAGCTTGGCTTTGTTTGGACTGTGGTAATGTAATTAGCTTTAAGATGCAGTCATTCTCAATATCCAAATCCTGAAGCATTTCTTATTTACTGCCGCCGTGTGCATGAGCGGAAACGCCAGAGCGAAGCATTAAGCAGCTGTCGGTGGTGAAATGTGTACGTCGAGGCCTCTGCACTCTTGCACTTTGTAGTAGTCCGATTGATTGCTGCACACACACGCGCACACACACACACAGAGACACACACACACACACACACACACACTATTCTGTACCACAAGACTGGTGCTGACCTTAAATTAAAAAAAAAAAAGTGAATTACCGCATCCTAAAAATACACCATTTAATCATCCCGTATTAGAAGTTCTTGCCTCGCAGTGCAAAGAAAGCCGAAGAATAACGTATTCACCACATGCACTCGGAGTTTGGTTTGTAAAAAAAAAGTCAAAGGCATGATATATTTCTCCAGCTGTCAGAGGCTTGGAAGACTTCAAAGCCTTCTCGTGGACCTGGATACATTTCTATTTTCTTCTTAGAGAAGCAGCCTCCCTTCTCTAATGGTTTCTGTGCACACCTCCTGGGTTTCTTTGTCTTTTGATTTGTTCTCACTGGGCATTCGCTGGCTGACCAAGCGTATGCAGCTTTCCCTTTGAGACAGCAAGTTTGTACTGGCCACCAGCAATGTGCACTTGTGGCTAGAATGCTTTTTTTTTTCTTCTCTCTAATAATATCTGAACATCTCCCCCCCTTGTGGGGTTATCCACAAAAAGTTAGGAGGAGTGGACAAACTCATTCAAACTCAGTGCTGTCTCAAAAAGAAAAAGAGTTAATTTTACAGGACTTTGGCACTCGAGACAGAAATCTCAGAGACGGATATCTTAAAATCAAGTGTCTGTCCCACTAGACGTGTCTGTTGGTGTGTTAACCAAATGCAAATCATTGGTTTTAGCCTTCCTCCGGATATCAGGATGCTCAGGAGTTTAAATGGTTTCTTCGAATCCAACATCTACACTTGAGCAGCGGTGAACTCACTCCGCAGCCAAAGCTAATGCAGTGTGCATGTCACCTTCACACATTTGCCTTACAACTGATTGAGCTCTGTAATGTGTTCTAGCTGCAGCCTCACCATGTGAAATAGCACATTATGCTGTCCAATTGAGCTGACAGGGCAGTGTTTCGCGATGCATCCATATATATATTTTTTTTGCACATATTTGCACAGGGAGACCACACTTGAAGTTAAATAAACCTTGTAGAGTCAGTAATTGAAATTCAGCAAAGGAACTTGGTGGGGTATATGTATGAATAGGCTGCATGTTTAGTGATGGACCTGAAATAATTTACCATGATTGTTGTTTTGAAGCATTTCTCCGTCCTATTATACTGTGAAAATATGTCATTTGTCTGAAATTGTACAGCTACAATGTGCTGAGTTAGAACATACGATGCTCTGTGTAGCTTCATTGAGGGCTGAGGCAGTGGGAAATAAGATATTGCCAACCTTAAAGCAGCTTGAAGGGCAATTTAGTGTAAACTAGATGTTTTTTTTATTTTTTTTTTCCAGTATAAATACTTTCTTTGGTATAATTCAGTTTTAACAAGATGTGGGTGGATGACACAGTAATTAGATTTTCAGTACATGCACAGGCAATAAACGGTTTGCGTGGTGTTACATTTAATCTGTATCATATAGTTTTATCTTTCAAGATGAGGTTCTTACACTGTTTGTTTATCGTGTGAGTTTATATCCAAGATTGTTATATTTGCTGCTGTATACGTTTGTTTTATAATTTTTTTTTAATAATTAGAAAAAACACCCAGTGGCTGCATTGTTCAGATTCTGTAGCATTTCAGATATGCACATTTTACTTTATTTACAGCTGTTGTAAACACAGTAGATTAGAGTTAAGTGATGGGTAATTAATGATTCAGCATCAGAAGATATGAGCATTTAGTGCCAAGTTTAGCAACTTTGAATTATGCTTGCAAAAATGGCTCTACATGCCCTGTATGCTTTGTTACGACCTTCCAGGCTGCACAGTGTAGATTGTCCTATTCCAATCTCTTCTCTGTTCATACACTGATGGTAAGATATGTTTTGAAATGTTGGCGGATCTATGCTTTCAATAATGCCTGACAAAAATTTACCTCAGTATGATTGGTTATAAAGCTGTGGTGAATAAAATGTAGGAAAAACACAATATACATGCCCTACAACCCTGAAACAAAGATTATTTGAATTTCCATCCATTTTCTGACGGGTCTCCAGAGTCGAGTCACGTTGACAATGGGTTAACCTCTGGGTTAACATCCAAACGTCCTCTCCCTACCAACATTTCCCAGCTCTTCCCCGGGGATCCAAAGGTGTTCCCAGGCCAGATGAGATATACAAACCCTCCAGCTTGTTATGGGTCCGCCCCAGGGTCTCCTACCAGTTGGACGTGCCCAGAAAACCTTAAATGGAAGGCAAAGGCGCACAGGAGGCATCCTTATCAGATGCCTAAACCACCTCAATTGGCGTGCAGCTCTACCCCAACCTCCCTGTGGATGTCTGAGATCATTACTCTGTCTCTTGGAGTGAGCCAAGACACTCTACTGAAGAAATGTTTTACTCTGCTTGTGTTGATGATCACATTTTTACGGTAACGACCCAAAGCTCATGATGATACATGCGAGATAGATTGACTGTTAAATCCCTCCTTACCACAATGGTTCGGTACAATTTCTCTATGAGCGCTGACACTGGACCAGTTCTCGTCAGTCTCACACTCCTGACTTATGAACAAGACTCCAAGTCCTTCACCACGGGCAGCAACTCAGACCCAACATGAAGGGAGCAATTCGCAATTTCCTGGGATATTATTACGGCCTCAGACTTGAAGGTGGTGATTCTAATCCAAGCTGCTTCACAGTCAGTGGTAAACCACCCCTGTGCTTGCTGAAGGTCACAGCCATAGTCTCTGTCCTGTCCATAGAAATCACAAACAGAGCTGTCAGAGACAACCTGATGTCAGCCGGCACCAACTGGGAATTACTTGATTTCGTGCCAACAATTCTGACACAGCTCTCACTGCAATTATGTAAGAACCACATGCCTTCTACCAGCCGCTTCCATACTTCATACTCCCACAGTACCCAATACAAGATTCCCAAAGGAACACATCCACAAGCCTTCTCCAAATCTACAAAACACATGTAGATGGGATGGGAAAACCCTCATGCCCCTTTTAGTGAACTGTCAAGGGTAAAAAATAAAAAATAAAATAGACCATTGTTTCATGACTAGTATGGAGATTGAGTTGTTCCTCTTGGACCTGAGGTTCAACACTAGGTCCAAGCCTGAATACCTGTTTTGCTTTGCAGTAGATGAGACCAATACCAATCTTAAAGTGAAAATAAAAACACAAATTCTCATTAGATTTAGTTTCACAAGAACTACTTTAAAAGGTCCAAAAGCAGAAGGCCTCTGTGTTTCAGAAAGTGGCTGCATACACACAGTAAATACAGCCACATGTACCTTACAGTTTTGTTCCTCTGAGCGCAATATAAGCTAGCATTTCCGAAATGCTCATTTGGAAAAGATCACTTATGTCATTAAAAACAACAACAACAACAACCCTGAGATTATTATGCCAAAGTCTGTGTATAAACAACAGGGTCAAGCTAAGTTTGAAAGTCCTCCACTGTATCATGCACAAGCAGACATGCCACAAATTATCTGCTCTGAAATAAAAACTCAGACTCCCACGACAGGCTTAGAAAATAACAAGATTATCTTGCCAAAGGAGCTACACCTCTCTTTTAGCTTCTTTTCTCAAAGATCCTGACTCTCACTACCTTTTACACAATGTCTCCCTTGATTTCCAGTTGTGGGGTGAATCAGGGGTAAATCAGGCTGAACTTCCTGTAATCCAAACGCAGCCTAACAGATAATACTACTGCTCTTTTTGCTGTCTACATTACAGCTTATGGAATTTGAAACTGAGCAGCATTTGCCACAATCCTCACTGCTGGACTACTCCTTTTGTTTTTCGATAAGTACCGAAAGTAAGTCAGGGCTGTTAACTGCAGCACTGACTAGTGTACATCATCATGTTAAGTGACCTTTATTATGCTGGTCCCTGAAATTACATTAAGAAAACCACAAAGATGCGGCTGGGAGTAGAATAATGGATGCACAGTAGCCCTTGGAGGTACACGGCGATGTGGGGTCTGCAGTGTTCTCTGGAAATTACAGTAATCCAGGGTCTAGAAATACATGGGGGGGAGTTGAAATGACAATTTTTAAACACCATTTTTATTTTTATTTTTTAGGATTGACAGCCGCCTTTTTGAAACAATGGAAGGCTACGTGCCCAGCAAATCTGCAATACAATAGACAATGTGGGCCTCTGAGTTCCTTTTAAATGACCTTTCATGTGCTATTTCCTAATTTACACTGGAATATAACACTGGAAAAACACAAAAAGCAAAAACAGGCATGCAGTTAAAGATGGGACAGTACTGTCTGGGGAGGCACAAAGATCTGGAATTTGGGGATCCACAGTTATCTCTTTGGCTGCTCAGTTGTCTGGGGTTTAGGCATACGTAAAGGTCTTTCAAAATACATGATGACCACTGTGTTTTTAAGATGCACACTATCTAGAAGTTGGGGATATGTTCTGTTTTCTTTAGATGCTCAGCAATCTGTAGTCTTGGATTGCCAGTTGGGTTACACAATGGTTCCTAGTCATGGTCACTGGGGATGCCCAGCGGTTAGCAATAGTAGTTTGGATTCTAGAGGTTTTTAAAATCTCACTTTTATTGCAGTAAATTATTACTTAACATCACATTACAAAATGACAGTAATTCATCTTTTTGAGGGGAATGTGCGTTATTCTCTTGGGGACACAGTTGTCTGGGGATGTACAGTGGTTTCTTGGGATACCCAATGAGGTAGGGTGTTGAGATATCCATTAACCCCAAGTCAGTCTGCTTCCCATTATCTTATAATATGGAACATGTCAAGTAATGGATTGTGTTCATCAGTGTAACAGTATGCCTCCAACTGCTATCTGTTGGCAACAAAGGGAAGCAAAACTGCAATAAAATAGACAGTAAGAGCTTCAAATATAAGAAGATAAGTACGTTTGGTAATTTGTTGGGCACTTTAGAGAGACAAATGCACCTCCACGCAGTGTTTTTGCTTTATCCAAAGACAGCCGCTGTGCTTTTATGGGCATGGCTCATATAGCAGAGGTATCGCTGTGGGAGAATTGATTATAACAGCGTTCTAATAAATTTTCTAAATATTTCCTTTGTTGTGCCTTTGCCCTTTTGTAAGATATGCCTAAACACTGTGGTGGGTTTAAGGTGTGTCCCTGAACATGAGGCATTTGGCTGTGATGGACTTTCCTGTGAATCTGTGGCTCATCGGTAGAAGGTTAAGTGAGCATCTGCTGGTCTCAAAACATATGGCCATTAGGCTGTGTGAATGCCAGTGCAGGGTGGCAGGTGGAGGCCATTACTATTTATCAAACAGGACCTCATAACACATCCTGTCCGCAGAATTTATAAAAAGGGCTGGAAGGAGCGGTCCTGATTGAATCAAGTGGCAGACAGACAAGTCATTGCTGTTTCCATATAGATTGGTTTTAGAGTCCCTGTGTATATCTACCTTCTGATTCTAATCTTGCCTTAATTTATAGATTCAGGTGCATCAGTTCCGCACATGAACGTCTCGTCAAACAGGAAGGAAAGGCATCTTTAATTCAATAGGACGTATAATCTGATCTCTGACAGGCAGCTTTTAGAGAGGATGTTCCACATGCGTGTTCACAGGAGAGCAGAGCAGCAGTCGGCCAGATGTGGGTGCTTTTCCAGAGGTGCATCCAGTGCACATACACGCACATATGAACAGTGACAGTATACAAGATGTATGGACCTGTGTCTAATCAGCATATGATTTTTTTTGTCCTCCATTCACCACCTTGTTGTCATTGTTTCTGTTAGATTTACAAACCTACTCTTTTCTGATGTGCCATATGTGCTAACAGATGTTATCGTCTTGGCCCAGAGGAGGAAGACAGACGACCTGTCTTCACAACTGAAGCTGAGAAATTGTTTTTTTTTTTTTTTTTAGTAGCGGAGCGGCTCTCGCATTTGCATTCCGCACCACAGTTTTCACTCCAGCTGCCTGCACCGTAACAATGGCTTACTCTCCGCCTGACTGTCAGGAGGCTTGTTTTTAGGGAGGGAAAAACATTTCAAGTTTTTTGAGGTAAGCTGACTGTTGGCTGAAGGTCTTTACTGAAGAGATACGCCTTCATTTCTGAAGTCTACAGAAAGCGGAGCTCGCTACACATTGTCAACTCGAATATTGCTCCAGGCAGCTTTGACAGAATTATTTTTATGGATCAAATTATCAACAAACATAAGAAAGCACTTCTCTAAGTCCCCACGGAGCTGTATTAATATGCCACAATCTCCCAGCATTCTTTCCGGACACTATGCCAAGATTGCAATTAAACCACAGCTTGCTTTATTTACAAGACCATCACGTTTAATTAATGTGCCTACAATTCAACAGCCCAAGCACCCCTCAAGAAAAGAAGTGCCGCTTTGCTTAATTACTGCAGAAATGAAATTTTAATAAAGCTAACAGAAGAACTCGACACGCAATCAGGAAGCCATTAAGTAGATGAAGGTAATCCTGCAGGACTGAAGTAAAATTAGAAATCAGCTGTGGAAAAGTGAGGGAACAACAAGGCCAAGCGCTCTAAAATTGACATTTGATTAAAGCTCGCCAAGAAGCACTGAACTAGACACTTAAAGTTTTTCTGTTTCATCCATCAGGCCGATACGTTGATGAAAATTTCAAACGAGAGAAAGATAAATTCATCTACGTATTTAGATCTAACAACTATATCTTGAGCCTTGTTTTCCTTTAACAAAGCATGACACGAATGTGATCACAGTGAATGTTATCTTTACTGCTCTGACAGTATCACCATTTTTTCCGCTGCTTCTTTTGTAAATGTATCAGATCACAAGTAAGGAACAAAGCATCATCTGTTATGGTATGGTATCTATGGCGCTGCTGCTGCCAATGTGTATGTGGCTATTAGGACTGAACACTTGCCAGGCCTTAGACAAATGAGAACGTATAGGTACAATATGACGACTAGCAGACATAACTGAGATGGATGTGGAGTGAGATTAGCGTGGGTTGTCATCATAGAACAAGCTTTCTACATAGGAGTAAGCAGATTTGTAGCATGGAAATCATCATCTTGGATACAAGCCGTGCTTTGGTTGTCAGGATAGCATTTAGACAGAGCTTGAGCTATGAGGGAAGCCTTAACCCTTTATCAGGCAAGGAACCATGTATGGTAACTTCTGCAGGCTTTAAAATGGATAGGGGGCATGTAGCAGCCAATAATGTAATAACAGTCGATAACGTAACAAATTTGCACTTTTTAAAATGTAATAGGCCAATAACGTAATAACTGGACAATAACGTAATGAATGGCCGATAACGTAATAAAAGTCCTGAACCGATAACGTATTATCTTTTGGCCAAAAACATAATAACTTATTATGTTATTGGCCTGGTGAAAAAAAAATAAAAAATTGTTTGTGACTATAATAACTAGCCAATAACGTAATAACTTATTACGTTATCGGTTCACGACTTTGATTAAGTAATTGGTCTATTGCATTTTAAAAATGGCAAATTTATTACGCTATCGGCTGTTATTACGTTATTGGCTTCTACAGGGCACAATCATGTGACTTCATCCAGCCAATCAATGAAGGTCAGGCGACATCACAACACAGTCACTACGGCTTCTGACCAATCACCAGTGAGCCAGATGATATTTTGACACAAGTATCATAAGTTACACAAATCTGACTGGTGATTTGGAAATAAATGTTCCTTCATCTTCATATGTGTAGTGTTTACAATAATTTATCAACATATTATTTGGCTTTTTCTTTAACCTCGGTGGGTTAGGAATCATATTAGGGAACTGCTTTCACTTTGATTTGCAGCCGAAATCTGAAAGTTTTTTAAAAAAGACAAAAAAGAAAAAAATGTCCGCTTATATCCATCAATGACAGACAAGCGTTGACATTTTAAATTGTCCAAGTCTTTCAATGAGTGTCCTATAAAGGGTTAACCTTGTCCACCATGATCCAAACAAAAAACGGAAAAATGCAGATACACACCTTGCTTTGTATGAAGTCTATAGTGGCAGCGCATGTAGCTTAGCTTGTTAGAATTCACAAATATAAATGAAAACGAGACTGATTGCTTAAGGCTCTGTGCCACTGTTGTCTATCAGCTCTGCCAGTACCTCACCGCGAGTCATTACATGTGAATGTATGACTGTAATGACTGTCGAGGCTTAGTCATTGTTCCACCAACAAAGTCACTTATTCTGATTTGTCACATTTTCTACAGCGCTTAATAGAGATGTCAGGAATAAAACATGTCAATTAAGGGACCAAATGCCATTTAACAGGGTTACGGAATAATTGCATGTAGCGTTTGCCGTCAGTGTGATCACCACGGTTTCCAAGTTGTTGCCATCTGCAGTGCTCGAAATAATTTGTTCTCTATTTTATTTTGAAAAAAGTAGTAATTTATCATTCAACAAGTACATCTAATTATCCTGTAGGTTGGAAAAAGTATATAAATATATGTTAGCAGGCTATAATGGCCACAGTAAATGAGGCTCAGGTCTGAGGTGGGATGTAAACATCGACTTTCAGTCCTGCTGGGTCATGTATGTATATGTATGTATAATTGTCCAATTAGCAATCACGCCTAATGGCTCAGCTTGCCGCTTTATTGAAACCAAAAATTAATAAACGAGGACAAAAATCTCGCTCTAAGTCATGAATTTTCTTTACAATAAAGCAGCTGATGTTTACTGCCTGTGTGTTCTTTTCCCCCTAATGAGCAAAGACGCCAGCAGGCTGTCTGAATTCAAATTATTCACCAACATATTAGTCATACTAATTCTGTTTGGAACAATTGTAATTTCCTAAGATAATGGCATTTTAAGGACCTCAGTATGGCTAGAGCTGCTCGCTTGATGCGGTCAGTAAAAATATTCAGGCCGGTGAAGTCTGCTGCATAACCAAGAAAGCAAAGTTTGACTTGAAATCAATGCGAGAGCGTACAGTAGTGAGGAGAGTGACAGGGAATTATTGAGGGAAGAACAAATCCAACCAGAGTTAAACAAAAGCCAATGTAAAGTGATTTTCCACAGTGCTTGAAAAGATGTTCAGTTCTTTTACAGAAGATTAAAAAAAAGCAAATCCACATTGTAAAAAACTTTCAGGAGTGAAGTGCAAGAAGAAAAAGTGCAAAAGTTTGGTAAAAAGGAAAGTTATTCATTAACCAAGGTAAGCCTGCCCTGATCCACACGCTGCTTTGTCATCTATTTTACACTAAGTTGGACCGAGCCGTCATTCTGTATTCAACAAGGTTTGAAACTAGTGTTTGAGACTATAAACTTATTAGAACAATGTTTACTGAGGTAAAGAGAATAAAGGTCAGTTCGTCATAGTCTTCTATACCAGCGGTCCCCAACCACCGGGCCGTGGACCTCTACCGGGCCGCACAGAAAGAAAAAAATATGTTTTATTGTTTTGTTTTTATTTTCAGTGCAGTTTGAAAAATGACTCGCTCGTCTTCCCGTCACTTCTGTCTGTGGTTGTTTTCTGCACTTGACTGTCAGTTTTCATGCCCGGTCGTTAAACGAAGCCGTCAGTCTAACCGCTGCCGAAATTTGTAAAACAACAAACGTCTCTGGAGAGCTTCTTTGGAAAGTGGGAGAGACTCTATGCTGAGACAGAATAAAAAGTAGACGCATATTTAGCAAGTCATTTTATTCGTTTGTGAAACTTTTTAATAGTAAGAACAATTATTTTTTGTTTTGTGCGCAGTGACCGGTCTGTAGAAAACTTTCTTGCATAAAACTGGTCCGTAGTCCAACAAAGGTTAGGGACCGCTGTTCTGTACAATCTGTCTTCTTTTGCAACCAGAGGGGTCGCCCCCTGCTGGCTGTTGGAAACAATGCAGATTCAAGGCACTTCAGTGTTGACTCACCTTTTCGACCCAGAGTCTAGGTCCATCTTATATTTACAGTTTATAGAGGTAGCATGAAAATCAGTGCTAATGAGTGAGCTAACTGCTATTGGTTGCAAATTCATTTTCACTGCTTTACATAGTAGACACACTTGTTTGTCGCATTTTATCTTTTCTGCTATTTTCTACGTTATCTATACCAGCGGTCCCTAACCGTTTTTGCACCACGGACCGGTTTTAACTAAGAACATTTTCTACGGACCGGTTATTGCATACAAATTTAATGGGTTTATTTTTTTTATTTATTTATTTTTTTAGCAAAAAGTTTAATAAATGAATAAAATTACTTTTTATTGCTAAATATGTGTTTACTTTTTCTTCCGTGTCAGCAGTCTCTCCCACTTTCCAAAGAAGCTCTCCAGAGAGGTTTATTTTTTTATTTATTTGGTCAGATTGACAACTTTGTTTAACAACCGGGCATGAGAACCGACAGAGTCAAGTGCAGGAAACAACCACAGAGGGAAGTGAAGGGAAGATGAGCAAGTCATTTTTCAAAATAAAACACCCTGCAAACTCTGCTGCAAATAAAAGCAAACCAGTAAAATGCTTTTATTCTTTCTGTGTGGCCTGGCACCAAATGACCCATGGCCCGGTACCGGTGGTTGGGGACCGCTGATCTATACTACAATATACATTCTTGTTTTATACAGTACAGTGTGTGGCTACTCTGACACTTACTTGCAATACAGAACGCTTACATAAGTATATTTAAAATTCCAAACCTGGCCACATCATTAACAGGACCAAGAGCTCAAACTTTGTCCAGAATGTGTTCGATTTTTGTCAGATCAAAGGTGTCTAATACGGAGCAGTAACTGCATTGACTTTATGCTTGGTCTGCAGGAGGTGGCTGCAACCTCGAGCTCCAAAAAGGTGAACTCTGGGATGCCCACTGTAGTGAATGAGGAAGCATATAATATCTAAATAGATAAGCTTGTGACAGTGCATATTATTGTCATATGAGGCAGACTATTATTTGCGCAATTGACTCTTTTTAAGTGAACGATATAATCTAATGCTACTATGATGATAAAGTGCCAGAATTCAATTACCAATAAATACCAAACAAACAAAAAGCTCAGTGAGTCAAACTGAATCAGGAGGTCCTTGGCAGTATGTCTGTAAATTAGCTCAACTCATTAGTGTGTTTACTAATTAGGCAGATTGAAATGCATAGATTATATTTGACTAATGCTGAGGAACTCAATGCTGCTGATGCTAAAACTCTCAAAATAAATACCCACAGCGGGGAACGCACGCGTCCCAACGCTGGGCCAAAGCTCTACGGAACAAATGAGCGTTTGACGTACAGAAAAAGCACGTTAACTGTTTACTGTGTTGGTTCTGTCTATTGCAGATAAACATGTCTCTGTAAAAAAAAAAAAAAAAAGCCTCACTGTTATAAAGCAGCTAAAGCCCCGCAGGCTTGATGAGGAACCTGCACGGCACAAAGAGGAGGAGGAGGTGGAAAAATGTGGCGGTGTGGTCATGGACTTGAATTCTAATCTCACTGTTTGGTTGCTCAAGTTGAATAGAAATTAGATTCTGGACGTTATCAATATCAAAGAAAGGGAAGGTTACCAGTAGGACTTGAGACTGTTCTTAACCGGTCAGTGCCGCTCTCTGCTCTTCTGTATTTTACTGTTTACATACAGTACGTACGGATACTTTAATAAGAAAAAAGCGGAGGTTTTGGTTTTCCACCTGCCCCAAGCAACGTATTGGATGATTCTGAATGAGCAGCATCCTAATTCACTCATGCTTGTAATGGAAGTCATTCGATAGGTTTAGTCGCAGATGACAATTAATTACTGCCGGTGCTGTTGTTTGGATTTAGTCCCGTTATCTACGCCAGTAAAGTTCTCTGCTGAGAAACTTTGTCATATATAATTCAGACCTAATGCAATTAACAAGAGGCATAGATGTTTACTCGAGTGAAGAAAGTTTTTTTTTTTTGTTTTTTTTCCTGAGGTTTTACTAAAACTCTGTGGGATGTGGATTTAGAAAATATTGTCCAGACCTTCTGTTCACTCAGAAATTCTTAATTAATTGCAGCTGATTCTACTGTTTTGTAACTGTTGTTCAGCTTTTGGCAGCAAAACACGATTTAAAGCCGACTTTAAAGTCTCTGTCAGGAGCAAAGCTGTTTGATTGCATTAACAGTGATGTTAAAAAAAGCAAAATGGTTTGGGCATGAACATAGTTTAACTTTAACTATATATTGTCAAGATCCTCTTGTAAGATAAAACCATAAATTCCTAAACAAAACAAAACAGCAGCTGCCAAAGCTGTTCCAAGTTTAAAAGACATAGTTAATTTCTTTATTTAAAATCACTCTTAAGGAGCCCAGCTTTTTTTTTTTTTTTTTTTTTCCCCCCACGTAAAAAGTCTAGCGCTAATCTGCCTGAAATGCCTCATTTAAAGTTCTGGCTTTTCTTCAGTTATTTATTTACATCGCCATGTAACTCATTTGCATAATGCCCACCCAGCAGCTCGTCTGGCACGCCCTTAAACAAGACTGAGCTTCTTCCTCGCTGGCTTCTGGTAGGGCTTTGTACCTGTGCACTCAGTTGGGGTTACGTTGTGCAACCAGTGTTGACTCGCTTTTGTCATGTGAGCTGACCAATCAGAGCAGACTGAGCCCTTTGGGAGGAGGAGATGTGAGCTATGATAGGGTGTTTCAGACAGAAGGTGACAAGAGGTGCTGCAGCAATGTAAAAGAGAAAGATCATATCCTTTGAACATTACACAATATAATCCTGTAAATGTGCACAATATGATTAAAAAGAGCTGAGACTATAAAAATCAAAAACCATACCTCGTTTAAATCTGGCTACCATGCCAATCAAACTAGTCTCTTGTTACAGCGATGCAGCGCTGCCAGCATTGCACCATTTCTATGACGCTCCTTGGAAATTCTGTTGTATTAGAATGTCAAGCAGCACATGTGATGGGCGCCGACTCTCTTAAACTGTGGGTAAGTTGGGTGGGGAGCAATGATTGTGTTGCTGTGGCCAAACAAACCCACGCTACCCTGCTACAGTTCAGGCTGTTTGCACGGAATGTCTGTGAAGATTCTCAGTCATCCAGATCATGGTTATTCTGGTAGATTAATCGTAGCAACTGGACTTGCTTGAGTTCCTTGAAGACGTTTCACCTCTCATCCAAGAGGCTTCATCAGTTCTGACTGACTAGTTGGGATTTCCGGTTTTCTTAAGGGGGCCTTTACCCCTTGGTTTTGGTTTCCACTTGGGGGTTTGTTGCTCCTCCCCCTCGTCATGTGGGTCACAGAATGCTTCTTTCAGACACCTTCAGGACGTTACAGCACAACTCTGCCTTGACAGTTCGATCCTGGAGGAATAATTCCCGGCGCACAGCCATGTGAATGTTGAAGAAAACAACAAGCCGGCTCTTTGTGTAGCTTTGACTTGATGTACTGGAAATTGCGGCTTTTCTACTGTGAAGATTGCTGTTTCTTCTCTTGGTTGTAGCCGCTGACTCATCTCTCACCGATGATCTCTGACATGAGGGTTGGCTCGTCCTGGTGTTATTTTTCTCTGGTCCAGTTTGGGGACTATGGAGAAATCGCTAATGCACACCTACCAGGGTCAACAGTATGGCCACACTGTTGGTGGGATGATCCATGTGGTGTCCTCTTGCTGTACTTTGTGATGCGCTCTCACGGAACAGTGTCAGAACTTTTTGATTGCACATCGCATGTGCTCCTTAAGCCACCATCAAACAAAATTTCTGCATCTGCACGAGTTTAATTAGCAGTAACTTCCTACAGACAATAAACACAAGAAAGTAGAAGTGTAATTAATGAGATTCCAGTGCCTCTGTTCCGCAGGGACACGTATGACAAGGCGATAGGGAAACAGAAAATATTAGTATACCTGGCAAACACAATCAGCAGCAAATTAAAATGGAGACATCTTGCTAACACGTGATGAAATGTCTTATAAAAACAGAGAATTTATCATAAAAAGAACAGCTTTAAAATAGTAAATTGTGTTTCAAATAAAGCCCTTGTTTCTGCAGCATTTTTTAAATTTTTTTTCAACTTTGCACGGCTTTAAGAATTTATACAACAAAGCAGAAGTGATTGATCAGTCAGCAGGTCCATTGTACTGCTGACATTCTGCTCGCTAAAGTCAGTCATGTCATTGTTCTATTTCTAACTGGTAAATTGAAAATTGTTCGTGTTGCATTTATTTTGTGTATTCGCAGACTCTTAGCACATTGAGTTAACGACAACTTTGCGTCAATCCAGCCCCAAGATGTGTTGAAAGGATGTTTCAGCTTTTGTTTTAGCTTGACTTTGTATCATTTTTATGTTTCTTATCTGGGTTTTTGTCTGTTACTGTGCTATTTCGTATTGTTGTTATTTTTTATTTTTCATTACAGTCGGGAGCGAGCCGAGGTTTGTTGAACTCGTGTCATTATTGTTTGCTCCCACATCTGCCGTATCACAGATGTTCATAACTGAGATTAAAGGAGGTTACAACTTTGTGCTCTTGCTGCAATATTAATTTTTAACTACAGAACTGCTGCTATTGACTTTGTGCTTCAAGTCTGTCATAGTTTTCCACTATGTATGAGTCGCAGAGATGTGAAAACAAAGGCTGCATACATTTCTGTTGTAAAAAAAAAAATGGGATGATCGCCGAATAGGAACAATGTAAGCTCACAAATCAGAAGATAATTAAGATCACTCCCAAGTGCGGAGCTGTGAAACCGTTGGGGATATAAAGACAGCAGTGTTAAGGTTGCAAACGTGAACTGAAAACAGCAAGTGTTTCCTCTTAAATGCGCCCTCGACCCTGTGCTTTATGAGGAACACCTGTCCAATCAGCCAATCATGTGGAGGCAGAACAGTGAATAAAAAGATACAGGTCAGGAGTTAATACGGTTAACTTGCAAACTCCACGCAGAAAGATCCCGGGTGTTCTCATCGGGACGCGAACCGGCGACCTTCTTGCTGCGAGGCAACGGTTCTAACCACTGAGCCACTGTCAAGGGGCATGTGTGTCAGAAATGTATTGTAGATTTGGTGTAGTACCTGGTTACGCCACCAGGTGTAGAAATTGTTTGAGACGAAGTTTGTTGACCATCCATTGCATAACCCAGCACCTAACTGATACACTGTGCAGCATAAAGTTGTGTAAAAGGTTTAGCTAGCTATCCGAGGCTCATGCTAACACACTCAGGAGGAAGAGCAGGATTCTGATTGGCTCCAACAACTTTCAAACGAAGGTGGTGAAGTGTATCGGCCGCCCTCTGTGCTGAGTAGAAATACAGTTTAGAGGCGGCAGTAAATCCTGACAGATTTTGTGAACTGATGAAGTTAATGCGATCGTATCTATGAGCATCTGTTCCAGCAGTGCAGATGTTTTCCAGCAGCTGGACTAAAGTTAACTACAGAGAACAAATCACGAGATCAGGTATTATTTTTATTATGATATTAAGCATCTGTTAAGACATTAATCGTGTTACAGGCCATTTACTGTGGACGACTGCAGCTGGTTTGCTGCATTTAATATCTTGGATTTTGTTGGGCCAGCCTTGGAATAGCAATTTAAAATGATGTCGTTTTATTTTAATGTTCAATTTATAATTCAGCAATCTGGTGTTTACTTGATCTGTTCTTCAAATTCCTCATGTAGCTCAACTGATTTTGTGGGGAACAAATGTTTGTGGCTGAAAACATCCACTGTCATTTACTGATTTCAACATTTTCCACTTGTCAATTTTTACAATTTGCATCCCTATTCTAGGATTTACTCATAAATCAAAACACCCAGTGAGCAGCAGTCCTGCAGATGTTAACACCTGGATAGTTAAAGATGGAAAAACGTAGCTTTGTTTGATGAATCTCCGTTTCTGCTACGGCTGGAGATGGTAGCTCACAGTTTGGCATCGACAGCTTGAATTCATGAAGCCAACCTGCCTTGTGTCAACAGTTAAGGATTGTGGTTGTGTGATGATTAGGGGCCCATATGGGAGAGGAAAATAAAGAGAATACCTGTACAGTCCTGCTCATGCAGTACACACTGTGAATTCCAGTGACAAATCCTTTCTGCTAAACTGGCCTTACAGCTTCAGCTACCCATCAGCAGTGTTTATGCACAACCTCCATTAAGAGTCCACAGTTCAGCTAAAGCTCACGTGATGCTACAGAATCTGTACTTAGAAAATGTTTACTGTTGTTTTTTCTGGGACTTTTCTCAATCAGTTCTATCTGTTGTAATTTCTATCTATCCATGGGCACTTTTTGGACACTTTGGGCCCCATAGTACCTTCAGTCATAGTCTGAATGCCACCGTCTGTTGGTCTGTTGTTGTTGCTGACCATGTGGATCCCTGTGTGGCCAGTTTACATCATCCAAATTGTGCTTTCAGAACGATAACGCATGATGCCACAAAGTGAAAATTGTCTCCGACTGGTTTAATGAGCATGACAATGACTTCAGTGAACTTCAGTGACCTCTTCAGTTGCCAGATCTGAACCTATTAGAACACCTTTGGGATGTGCTAGAACAGGAGATTGTGCAGCCCACAAACACAATCCTTAATCTCAAAGCAACAACTTGTGAAATCCACACCACCAAGAACTGAGGAGAAATCCAGAGAAAAGGAGGGCCATAGCCAGCATTAGTATGCTGTTCCTATTAAAGTGCTGATGGAGTTGTGGAAATTGTAAGGATTTCAGTACAATAGTTTAATGTCTCAAATTTTCATTCAGTTTTTAAACATGTCAGATGTTCTCCTGAATATTTTAGCAAGCCTCATTTCGGTTGAATTGGCTTAATAAGCGTAATTGCTCTTTCCAACATTACCTTTTCTCCTTGATTCACTTTTAGCACCCCGATTCTAATTGTTCTCTAATAGTCGACTTTTCTTTCCTCCCTCTCAGTGACTGAGAGCAGTTGCACATCATGTCAGTGCAGAGAGAGCGAGCAGACAGACATAAGCTAGCACCTCCCGAGAGTCACAGCCAGTAAATATTAGGTTAATTGCTCAAGCACATTAGCACTTGTTCCTCATGGTCGTCATTGACTCCCATTAGCATCAATTAAGATTAGCTTTCCTTTAATTCAACAAGACGAGGGGAGGCTGGGCTACGTTGCTGAGAGGAATCGAGCTCGGCTTCCTGTCACTCAACGGAGGCAAGGGGATGTGAACTGGGGAGGCAGCTGGGAAAAAAAAAAACCTAATTTCAAGGACACGCAATGTGGAAACGTGACGCTCCCAACGGTAGCTCTCAATGCTGGTTTGGTAATGTGACTTCATTATATATGACATGCCAAATTGCACTCTTGTACATCACTATCACTCCTAATGACCGGCTAATTGTTAGAGAATGGAGAGAGGTATGGAAGCGTGAGGTGCTTCGCAGAAATCCATCGAAAATGTTGGCAACCTTTGATATATTCTGATATTATTTTTGTCTCCAGTGTGGTACACGTGGCACAAAAGTAGGAGGAAAGGTAGCCAAGTGAAAAGGTTTCGCTCAGGTAAAAGTAGAGCCTTGATTTTTTTTTGTTGTTGTCTGAGAACAACTGAGGTTGGCACATTTTCAGAATACAAAAAGGTGGTGACATAAACTCACTGGAGAAGCATACGGGCTCCGTGCTTTAAACACAGTGGAGCTCTTTGGTAGCTGTTATGTTTAAGTTGGTCAACTGGACGTATACTTCCAGCTGTACTTCTCTAAGACAGCTTAGATTTATTTCCTATAAGATGTTCTTCCTGATTGAGTTGTCATGTTTCCTCTGCGTTGTCACCATTTTTGTATTTTTTTTGTATCTCCATAGCTTTAAGAGTGCCTTCTTTTCGGGCGCCCGGATAGCTCGGCGGGTAGGGCAGGCGACCCATGTACAGGGGCTACAATCCCCTACGCAGCGGCTGCGGTTTGATTCCAACCAGCGGCTCATTTGCTGCATGTCATTCCCCCACTCTCCTCCCCACGTTTCTCTGTCGGTCTTCACTGTCAAACTATCATTAAAGGTGGAAAAGCCCAAATATATATATATATATATATAAAGAAAGAGTGCCCTGTTTTCCTTTGTTTCTGACCTGGTGTTGGGGGAGTGTGGCACTTGGACACTCCCACCTTTAGATCTATCATCCAGTCGTATTGAAATCCCTCGTCAGCCAATTATGCAGTCAAAGTTGTGCACCTGGTTTAGTTTGACTATATGTTTGCCTCATGGCTTGGTCTGCTTTGACTCTCCCACAGCAGTGTTGAGTGTTTCCACAGTAAAATGCTGTGAATGAAGCCCCCTTTTCACTGTCCTTGAGCGGAGAAGCACCTACTTCAACTTTGATGGAACATGCGTGACGATCACAGCTCAACAACAAACAAGGTCTGTTTTTAATACAGCTGCTAATGCCAGTTAGTGCTAAGTCAGTTTTCATTGTTTTGATGTGGTATCAATGTTAAAAGACTCAGCTGAAGTGTTTTATATTAACAAACTATATTGTGGATATTGACTTACTGTGACCTGAAAGAGGGTTCCTGACTTCTCCAATGGTGCCACCAGCTTTCTCAGTTCAGCGTGATTCAGAACCAGCACCTCCTTTTAATCACAAAAACTTTTCTTTGCATACACTGACAGTGGAAGCAAAGAAAAGCTTGGCAATGACTTTATATTTGCGTGTCAAGTGACTGTTATTTACACAGCACAATAATGCGGCATAGTGGGGTTTTTTTTCCAGCAGAACAATACGATTGGCATTTTGAACCAACCTAACAAATTTAAATATTGAGGTTAAGAGCCTCCATTGGTGCCTATGCTGTGAAATTACCAGCATAATTTAAGTATTAAGGATTTAAACCTACAAAAGATGATATAAAATACAGTGCTTTTGCTTATCGGTATCTGCTGTAGTACTGTTTCTTCTTCGTTGGTTGAGTTAGTAACTCACTGCCTGTCTGCACTCTAAACGTCAGGTGTGTCCTTCTTCGTTAGCCCCCTCCTCTTTCTCCTCAGATTTAAAATAATTACCACTCCTGCTTTGGAACATTGTAACAGATAAAGGGACACGCATTAGACAGGGACAGACTAAGTCATTAAAGAAAACTAAAAAAAAAAGTACTACTTTTATCCACAATGCTACCGATGCTGGTCGAGAGGGCATCAAAACAGCCGAATGATCGTGATGTGCTGGCATGCAATTTTAACTTGCACACTCAAAAAAATAAAAACAATTGCACTATTTTATTGCAGTCTGTACCACTGTGAAATCTTCCCTTTTTGCAGGTTATTCTACATTTAAAGTTCTTCCAATGATCCCAATATTTAACTGTAATAAATCTGCAGGAAGTTGGTTTTATTGACATTAGTTTAACATAGATTATAGAATGTCATTGGAGTAACTCAGCTGAAAAGAGAAGCTGTGTAAAAGTATGTTTTGTTACATTTTAAGCTGTCAGGTAGACTACAGATAATTCTGCTGCCCATAGTGGATTTTTTTTTAAACACAGCTTATATTACCGACTTCCAGGACGTCATTCCGGCTTCCTACAGAGCTGGAGCTACCAGTAAAGACACAAGATGTAGGCTTGTTAATTTCCTTCTACAATGGCACAAGATGACTTTTTAAGGATGTGTGAGAGGCAGTAATCTTAAAGTTCGTTGTCTTTCAGCCCTTTAAATCAAAGGAAGAAACATTTTTCTACCAGAATTATGCAACCGGCCTTGCAGAGTCTTTGACGTGGCATTTAAGTACATAAAGAAAATAGTTTTAAACATTTTTGGTTGGCAGTGGGACATTTCTTGGGAAATGATTGGCTTTGCCTTGGGGGAATTTGGCCTTCTCTATTTATAAGTCCTGACTACCACCTTGTTGTCTTCGTCAGGACTTTTGTATTTATAGAAAGTGGCGTATATGATGACTGACAACGGTTTATAGACGCCAACAGTTTCAGTGCCATAAATGGGAAACTGTGCAGATGTGTAACTAGGTTCTCAGCAGGCAGGGTGACTCATCCTGGAGAAATAATAACATGTCGTTTTCGGAATGACTTGTTAAATTGCCGGTTAATTTATAAAGTTCACGTCTGACAGGCTCTTAATTATCATCCTCTGACTCAAGACATTTTTTTTTCCCCCAATCAAGCGTTTACCTTTCACCTTCTGCATCCTACTGAAAGGTGTCAGCCAGCAAACTACATGCTAAATGTGTGTTAACTCTGCAGGACTGTCGGCATCGTGACTAACACATAGTTATACCTGAAGCCAATATATCTCCCTGTGTTAAAGTAATTGCACTCACTCATGGGATATTTTATTGTGTTTTTTTTTAAACAAATGGAGGCTTTTAATAGGAATCAGATAATTACGTTCTATCAGTGAATAAAAACATGTAGAATAAAAGAAGTGGTCCCACATACGCTGTTTGAAGGACTGAAAGATACTACATTTCATTAAAGTGGATGACTCATGGCGCCTTTGTCGTAGCATAATTGGTCTTGACATTTCATCACCCTGAGGGTTATTATTTCCTCCCGCAGTTGAAAACAGCAAAGTAAATTAGGGTTCCGGGCTTTGACACCGAGGGAATCAGTTCTGTACATGTGTGACTCTTTCAAACAATCTCGGACGACGTACGGCGCTCTGGTCTTGAATAAGTTCAAGTCTTCTGCCATGTCAGGAGTATTTAACTGCCTGCTGACCTTGAAGTTTTCCTGCACAATCCTTTAGTTGTGTTTTTTTCATGTGCAAATTTTCAGATGTAGGGCTGAAGCCTCAACCTTGCAAAGCCTGAGGTTGTTTTTTTTGTTTGTTTTGTTTTGAGATTTCCACCTGAGAAATGTCCCTAAATTCAGTCAGCAACAGCTCGACAACCGTGGGGCCAAAATGACCAACTTTGAGCTCTACGGATGAGAGATATTTGGGAGACTTAAATGTTGAATCGACTGAAACTGCGTCCCAATCACCAGGCCAGGGTGAAATTTGGAAAAAGCCCAGGATAAAATGGAGGTTTTATCTTTTGCTTAATCAAAACTGTAAATTATAAAGTAAATACCAGCCAACTCTACCACATTTGATCCAGCAGAAATGAAGCACGGCATCACATCTATTTAAGTCTTTACTCAATGCGACGTTCTCTGATAAAGTCCTGATCGCGATCCAGAGATCTCCAGGGTGAAAGGGTCAAAGACTAAAACACATTCACACACGTCCGTCTGTTGTTGATGAGTTAAATAGTTCTTGAGTCACATATCGATGCCACTTTGTTGATAAAAACTAAATCGGCTCGTGGAGAAATGGAACTAGTGCGATACCTCATCCACCGCAGTAAGCAGTGCCTCTGCTCTTAAGGCCAGCGCCTCCCAACCTGGAGGTCAGAACCACCTGATGGGGTTAGCGAGACACATGGGAAAGATCACAAAGTAAAAGAAAAAAAAAACATATCTATGCTACAATTTAAAAAAAAAAAAAAATGGATAACTTTTTCTCACAAAGGTCTTTAAAATTATTCAAAAGAACAGTCTCAGAAGGAAAAATCACTTGATGTCACCACGTCCTGCAACCTGCAGGTAGATATGTGTTGTTTGAGATGAGTCTTGACAATTAAAGAAAAAAAAAAAAAGGATGAAAGCTACTGTTTCAGTTCATTTTCGTCAGGGATATTTTTTCGTGAAGTTTACTTCAGGTACAGGAACTGTAAAGAGAATACGTCTTCTATTGCCGTCCTTCTGTTCCATTGCTTTTGGGAAGAAAGGAAAACTTCATTTCTCGATAGAAAAACAGCATAAAAACAAGCAGATTACTTGGTCTTCGTCAGCCTCACTTTACCTTGTAATAATAACTCCCTGATTCAATGTGGAAAATTCATATTCAGCTCTTCTTTGATGTAGTTTCTTGGCATCAAGGCACCACAATCTCAAAAACTGAATTATGTTGCTCTAATGAACAATTTAGAGTCAAAACTGAAGAATCTGAAAACTCTTTCTGCTGGTTAGAAATACCCACGCCTGATTAAATCAACTGGATTTTCATGCATTCTTTCAGTCAGAATACTCCCCCTTATTAGAATCACAGTCATCTTCTGTTTTGTTTATCATAATGACTTTTCTGATTAGCAGTGTTAACCAATCTGCAATTAGCATCTGCAGATGTATCATAATTGAACGTGCGCAGGCATGAAATTACCTTTGCGATACCTATAGCTTCCAACACTCGGAGCACAACAGAACAGAATTAAAACGTCATTTAGCATCGAGTATATTCTCTCCTTTTTACTCGCGTTATGATCTCCGTTAAGGAAACACGCTTAAGGAATTCTCAAACTGACCTACACGGCTGTTATGCAGTTCAGTACTTTCATAATCGTAGTTTGAATTTCAAGACAGTGATGAAGTGAAGCCATTTGCCGATTGTCTGTGGTCATTTCAAATTCAGGTATTTGAATTTCTAATGATCACCAGGTCAAATGCTGTGAGGCAGTGTCGGGCCTTAGATGGGTGGCCATGGTTCAGGTGTTTGAGCAGGTTGTTTGATCCCCGGCCCCTCCACGTGCCAAAGCGTGTCTGGGCAAGACGCTGAATCCCAAGTCGCTCCCAGTGGCAGCCTAGTGCCTTGCCTGGCAGCTCTGCCGACCATGAACCAGCAACATGGGTTTTGGCGGGTGTGCTGGAACAAGTCTGATTTGTGGCAGCTCCAACCTACAGGTTTTCAAAGATCTGCAGCCAGATACCACAGGGCACCTTCAGAGGTCTTTTAGAGTCCATACCTTGGCGGATCAAAGCTGTTCTGGTGGCAAGCGAAGGACCAACAGCACATTCAGCAGGGGCTGGCCATAATGTTTGAGCTCATCATTGTAAATTCAAATCAAGTTAGCGAGGGAGTGAATCGTCACCTATAGCCAGCATGCACCGACGTGGATACTTGCAATCTGTTGTGATTTTTTCCAAACTAAGTTGGACAGTTATAGTTTCCTGAGTGCATACATTTTAGTTTGGATGGCCCCTGTGAGGAGGCAGCCTCTAACAATAGCAGTGCTGTTGCAGCACGGTGCTTCAGTGTTTCACTTCTTTTTTTTTTTTTTTTATTACTCGCTGCTCTTTGATGACTCTCCTACAGCAGAGTGTCAGCATCCTCTCGGGGAACAGATGAGGATTTACTGTCGTGATGCAGATTGCAC
>NW_007579097.1:163306-190151 GCF_000690725.1 Stegastes partitus | reverse complement strand
TAGCTTCAGAAAAAACCTTGAAATACAATGTCATTTTGCACAGTATTCCGTCCTTCACCTCTCCCAATGGAAGCACCTTAGGAAGGCTCTGTATGATTACAGCAAGCAAACGGGATTGATGAAAGATGAAACAACATGAGCTTATCTTTTAAAGCCTAGCTTTGCAGTGTAAATTAGTTCTCGATAATTCCATAATTCCAACAAGCATATTTTAACCAAAAAGAGAGAAAGCCAGGTCAATACCAGAAAGGATAAAACGTCTTTCTTGCCTTAAAGCTCTAAAGCTGTTAGAAATGTCTACCAATACGATCAGCTTAAGGTGAATTTGAGCAGTGCTGATAAATACTAGAAGGCAAAGATGGGCTGCTGTGGCATCTCTGTAGTTATATGTTATTATGTTGTACGGTTGTATTTTATTCAGTGTCGAACAGAAAAAAAGCAACACTATCAGATGTTATTAGGTGGTGATGCAGGTATCTAGTGAAGAATGACAACGTTTATCTTTGCTGTAATGTAAGTGAAAGAGAAAAAGGAGCCTTGGATATAAATCACAGCGATTTTTATCCACTGAATGACTTACAAAAGGTACAGTAAAGCAGCGAGGTGCTCGTCCCGCAGCAGCAGCAGCAGCAGTTGTTTCCTCCCTATGTGAGACCTTTATATACATCAGTCAGTGCTTGATTATATGCTGATCTCAGGCTTTGCTCTCCAGAGTCCGTGTTACTCCTCCATCAGGAGAGTGTTGACAGGGAAATGGAGAGTGGGCACAAAGCAAAGTCGGCTGTCATTTTGTGGAAAATTGCAAAACAGCTGTTCGAGACATATGTGGAGTTTCCATGGCAACCAGATAGGAACTGGTAGATAGAGTGGAAAAAAGGGAGAAAGAGCAAGTGAGGATGAGAGAGAAACCTAAATTAGGTACAGACTGACAGAGGGACGTGAATCGGGCGTTACTATCTTGATGCCCTACATCCAGATTCTTAAAAGCCCAACCTTTAAGAACACATCAGCCCTCCTCTCTTATGAAATGAGTTCATCACAGCCATGTTTCTGTAATATAACATTACAAATAGTCGAATCTACAGCCAAACCACAGCTAAACCCATGTACAAAAAGGTTGTTAGCAGCTTTTAGGCTTTCCTGCTCAGCTAGAAATCTATGGTGCCATTAATCTGTGTTTGTGTTTAACACCTGAA
Organism: Stegastes partitus; assembly: GCF_000690725.1. Lineage (NCBI taxonomy): Eukaryota > Metazoa > Chordata > Actinopteri > Pomacentridae > Stegastes > Stegastes partitus. The sequence goes on along the minus strand of NW_007579097.1, from coordinate 188,955 downwards.
TGGAGCTCTTCAGGAGCTCTTGCTTGCCTACACAGAAAATTACAAAACAAGTGCACTTTCCGGTTAAATAAACAGCACGTCTCTCCTCAGAAGAAGTCCATTTAGATCTCCCTATGCTAAATACAATGACTAAGCAAGCCATTGGAGGGGATAACCATATTATTCTTCCTTGAACTTTTTGGAGACAGATCTGATGCCCACGCTGAACGGGCTTGCACAGCAGACACACTACAAGATTAAATGTACTTTTCTTACTCACCTCCTTTCAATTCTTTGGCCCTTCCTTATCTTGCTGGACCATGATATTCAATGAATTTGATCAAATACCTATAATGCATGCTCTGTAATATGCTCTTACAGCAGTATTGCCAATTTTCTTCATACAGCAGCTAGATATATCCCCCCCCCCCCATCATTCCCTGCTAACCCCCATATGAGATTCTGCTCAAATCCCTCACCCTTATAAATACTTGTGTCTCTTTGGTCCTTATCACACAGTCATAGTCACAAGAGAGACTGTCTCACCTCACTGGCCCATGTTTCTGAAATGAGCTTTGACTATTATTCCCTTGTTTCAACCTTGAAAGGGGAAAAAAAAATGTACAGTTTTCCAATAATCCTTAACTCTGAATGCAGATGATCTCAGCAGTGAGTTGGATGAGATGAAACAGGCTTCTCCTGGCCTCTTGTCTTGATAGGTGATTTTATGGATTTCAGCCTCTGCAGCATGTCGTGCATGCCAACACAGCAGCGCAGTAATACATTGTCAAGGAAATAAAATAAAAGGTTTTGGACGAAAGTCAACCATACAATTAAAATTACAACTTAGTGAAAATAGCCTCTGATGAGCTTGTTTGAACAGTAAATTGATTATTATTCGATTCCTGTCTTTTATCCACACACACTGTATTGTAGTATACTGCATACTGTACATTGCATTGCAGCACTGTGGCTGCAGTGTTCCTCACAGACGAGCAAGCGTTGGATAAGTCGGTGGATATTTCATTGCTGTGTCTATTTTTTCTATTATGTACTTTAAGTCTCCTCATAAAACCCTGCAGTCTATAAACAGAAAATGTAATTGCTTGTTTGTGAGCAGTAAAGGGAAACTAGGACTGCAAAGTGAGCGTGTTTTAATCAGTTTCCAGGGCCGGCTGTATTTGGGGAAAAAGTGTTATTATACACTTCTCCTTCTTCGTTAATTAAAATGCTCAAACATAGATGGAAACATCTAAATTGAATTTCGACTTCAAACTGAGCACTGCAGACCTCAGCGAGAAAATGAGTTCACAAACCACTTTTATTTTTCCACACTCTCTTTCATCCCTTTTCGCTCCCTCTCATATTAACCTGTGCGGCCAAACCTCTAAAGGAACAGCGATGACTCATCAAATGAACCGAGAGTTTAATATTAGAAGCTCCGATAAACACCAGAGAAAAGTCTCGGCGCACTGTCGGATGACGCAGCTGACATTAAGGGAGACTCATGAGGTTTTAAACGCAGTTAAAGTAGACGGTATTATGACACGCGTGCGACCCGAAAGCCGAGCGGTTGGGGCGCATGGGCGCAAATGCCGCCAGCAGTGAGTCCTTGGTTTTGTTTGTCAGCTGGCAAAATCTTTACTGCATGTCATTCCCCTGATTTCTCTCTCTACATTTTCTGTCTCTTCTCATTGCACTATTTGGATAGAGGCAAACCAAGCCCACGCCAAAAAAAAGATAAATAAATAAATGAATAAAGATATCATTCTTTGCACCTCTGTGGGTCTAGACCCTGTTCTGTCAGGAACATGACAAGTGTTTGACATGCCTTTAATCCCAGCATGGTGTATTGCAGAGAAATATCAGTGTATTCCCCTTACATCCATATTCACTTACTTCTCTCTCTTCCCTCTCTGGTTTGAGTTTTATCATCTGGAGAGATTACACTTGGATGGAAGGCTAACTGATAACTTCAAGACTGAAGGTTTCCACCAACGTATACACAGCATTAATACAGACTTGTAAGCCTCAGAGATACTCAAAAACACAGTGCATGTAATGAGAAAGATACAGTTTCTTGGTATTTCTGAGCATTTTTATTTAATGCTCCTTCATATTATTGGAAGACATGCAAAGTTCATTTAAATTCACTGATTGAGCATTCAAATATTGCTCTGTTTTCACTACTGGCTGCAGCAGTTTTCACAGGATTCCTCACAGTTAAGAGGCATTTCGGGGTTACAATCAACAGCGCTGTTCAAACTTTGTACAGACGCTTTGCTGCACTCATCTGGTTCGACGCAAATTACAACATATAACACTGCATATGGCACACATGGTGTTGTTTTTGTTTTTGTTACTTCAGGCATGCTATGTTTCTAAAGCAACGCTCCAAAACTCCATTACTACTACCTCTAACTCGCTTCATTTCCACACTGTGGTAAAGTGATTGGAGTATGAGTCCCTTTGCTTCGCCTGCAGGATGGATCCATACACACTGATCAATAATGAAGGGTGGCTTTTCAGACACACTTCAAACAGTAATTACACTTCCATAAACTGCACACCGAACCGACACACAGCACAAGCGCAGACCACCAACTATACGTATACATGTCCCCACTGAAGAGAATACCAACACTGATGGTTGTGTAGTACTACTGCCAGTGGGGAAAACTTTGAGGTTTGACTTGAGGACTGTGCGAGATAAAAAGAAGTCAGGCGAGAAACAAAGATGTAGGATTCGTTCTCTGGGGATCATGCATGTCTTTCATGGCTACTCATCCAATGGTTGTTGAGATTTTTTTTTCCCCTCTGGGCCAAAGTGTAGGACTGATCGAACGTTCTAGAGATGCGAGTGTGGTTTTAATAACAACAACAAAACACAAACATGCACATACATGAACACAGAGCAACAAATCCTTATAACACAGAAACTAAATCTTTGCATTTATCGACGTGAGATAGCACCAAAGAAAACAGGTGCAAACTCGAGCAGATCGCAGCACTGGAGCCATTACAAGATGGGTTTTTGAAACGTTCCTCACTGGGTAATTTTAATTATGTGATGGTAAGTGCTGAGATCAGACTGTTGTTAGCAGATGTTACATCAGCATCAGATGAGTCAGAAACACTGTCGTCTTAAATTTACTTTAAATGATGCAAACCTCTATTAAAATTTGCTGAACTATTTATGTCACTCAGAATGTGTTCACATCATCTTTTGCCAGTAGTCATCATCTTAGTTAGAGACACAAAGTGTAATTTTATATCAATCACTATTGAAAAAGGAAGACAAAATAAATAAAAAACAAACTGATCGTAGGTTTCATGGTTACAGCTGCTGCTCTTCCATATGTGCCTCACTTTGATGAAGTTAAGAGATTGGTTTGGGTGGAAAAGCAATTCCACCAAATGTCAAAATGCAGCTGTGCCAGATGTTTGCATATGACAGATAGGAATGGAGAAGGCAGATGAGGCGTAGTATATGCTCCTATCTAACCATAGGGCTGTGTGCTATTTGTTTTTTTTTTTTTTTTTTACTGTAAACCTACAATATCCTTCCTAACCCGATGCTTCTTTCCTGCTGCTGTTCAATTTCTTTCGCTTTCCAATTTTTCATTTTCTCCACCGTGTTCACCATTCCCCGCTAGCTCTTTATCTCGTTTTCCTTCATCTTACATCCAGTACAAGACAAATGATAAGAAAATAAATCCTTTTGTGGCTGTGCTTGTTTGTATGTCCTTGTCTATGAGTGGCTGTTCATCTATATCGATATATCTATACATATATATATATTTCTGTAGCCATGCAGCAAGATAACGCAATGTTAAAGATCTAATTGTCTATCTGCTGCAAGGCGTTTATTTCCATTAGCCTGAGCTGTTTAGACACAGTCGTCATCAGTCACAGCTTCAATGCCTTGAAGGGATCCATGACATGCAGCTTCAGCGGTAGGACTGAAAGTATAAAATAATCAAGAAACTGATGCATTTTTCTGATCGTCATATTTGATATAAATGTGATAAAACTGCTTGAATCATAAAATCAGGCAATCATCAGGAAATTAGCATCACAGATTGTATTCCTGCAGCAGTATGCTTTCCAGGCAAAACACTGAGTTATCCTGGCACTGTCCTTGAGTTACCACCACCACCGTATTCGTCTCTATAGGCTCTCAATGCAACACATGTTGGTACACATTCCTTTTTCTCTCAAAATGCTTCTGCAGTGGTAGTGTTGTGGAAAAAAAAAAAAAAACACTAGCACCACTAAAGACTACTTAAGAACCATTGTCAAGATGGAGTGCTGATCCAGCCAAACCTAGCATTACCTCCAAGTGGTTTGAACAGATCCACAAGTCCTCACAAAGAAATAGATGCAGAAGTAAGTCTGACATGAACAGACACTAAAGCTTTCAAGCAGTCCTTTGACTGACAGAGTCTGTCGCTCACGCAGAGACTTGTGTGCATGAGTCTACTACTTCGTTTAATCTAGATCCAGTTCTTGCCTTGCACAGCACCAAAAGGTCGGAAGGCCTTCACATAGCAAAACAAATGGTAGCCCGGTACCAGTTTGGTGCCACGGTGGAGTGATTAGGCAGAGGAGTGTCTGATTCATGCCAAGCCAAGGCGCCCTGTTTTCAGCCTGGCTGTTGCAATGGCACACCAGCTGCTCCCACAGACCCCAGATGAATCTCACTCGCAGCCAGGGAGCAGAGATTAACACACTGACCTGCAAAGGCTGCTGGTAGGGACTGGCACAGATACGTCCGGACAGCTGGGTAAATGACTGGCAAATGAGTGTCACGGACAGACAGGAAGACGGGGGGGAGGTTGGACGAAAATCAGCGCCTTTTAGAGTCAGGTGTGAAGTCCCTCTAAATCTCACGAATTTATTGACTAAATGATATCACACAAACTGAGTATCTGAGTGTGTTTTCACAGGGTGAGATCCTCCTTAAACCCGAGGCCTGAGGGCAGAGAAAAGCTTGCAAAGTCCTTTAACTCCGACTGACAGTGAAAAAAAATGAACAAATGTGCACTTCACACAGATACGCTGGCAGAAACAAAGAACCCCTCAGACACAAAAACAGGCACAGAAAAGCACAGAAAAACTGAAGTAAGACGAAAGAAACCATTTTTAAATGCTCTGCTGCGTCTTTTTTTTTGGACTATTTTCATCCTCAAGGTCGTCTGTGTTTATCGGTAACACAAATCAATGGAGTACACTGGGTATTGGCGGGCTACCAGCTGTTTGAAACAAAAGACTGAATGGCTGAAACAGTGCCCGGTATTCATGTTATGATTCATCACTTTGTGTTTGTGTTGCAAATATGAGCACACATGAAACCGTAAACAATGCAATATTAATCCTACAAACCAGCAACTATCCATGGCCGTGTCAGCCAAGTCTAGCAAACCAAACGGGCTGTCGGATCGTATATTGTCTCGCTATTTTTAGCATTCGTTTCGCTTTGAAGAGCATTTCAAGCCGCCCTGTCAGCGCCTCTGAACATATACAGGTAGCAGAAAACAAAAGCAAATGGGTTTGTTTTCCCCTCGAGTTCAAGAAAAAGTGACTTCCAGTCTGCGGAACTGCAGTTTGGGCTCCTCTCAGCGTCAGAAATTATCATCTCTGCTGAGGTATTTTTGTCCTTGAAAACTGCACGAGGATAAAAGCTTCAGTGTGTTCCTTTCAGTCAAGTGGAGAGCTTTCAGCAGAACAAACTGTGTGACCTGCAGTGAGCAGCACTGATTTGGTCCACTGCTGCTGCATGTGTGTGTGACCCTTCAATATAGGAGGAAAAAAAACATGGCAAAACTAGTATCCATGCCCCACATACGCACCTTCTTTGTCGTCATGGTGAATGATGGCGTCTTGCATGACATCGGCGAGGCTGAAGCGGACTCGATGCTTCTTGCGGTGGGCGGTCGGGGCTCGAACCTTGATCCCACCTTGCTGCCGCTGAAGGGCCTTTTCCCTCTCGTAGTAAGCCCTAATTTGGTCGCAGCGCATCCTCCTGACCAGCCGCTGGCGCTGGCCAATGGGAAGAGACTCCAGCAGACACTGGTCTATCTCCATGTTCTGACGAAAGACATTACATAGCTGGAAACAACCTAGAGGGAAAGACAGAGAGAGAGATAATGATGTTTAATGTCAGAAAATGATACAGCTGCATAACACTAAATGCAATTCACATACACATTATTTGTTTTCATTCAAGCTCTGATGGCAAGCTGTCCATGCAAGGAGTGAGGAAGGAAATCTGGTCAATCAGTGAAAACATCACAATCCCTAATTTTTCCCTCTATAGACTCTGAGCTAATGAGAACAGGATCGTATAATAAAACACTGTCAGGTTCACCTCCAGGCGCGACTGTGTGTTTTATGCTATTGTTTTATGTGCATGTATGCAGTGCATGTCCATGTCAGCAGTCTGCCCAGTTGCGTGTGGGCAATCGTTTAGCATATTTACTGTAAGAGATATCTGCTGTCGGTTTAGCCCCGGGGTGCGTTGAGTGAGGCTTCACAGCATTTTATGTGTTGTTTCTCCTGTCCCGACAGAGTGCAGCAATTCTCCTGACTGTGCATAATCTCCCTGCCTCTCGGTGGAACGCAGCCAAACAGATCTCATCACAAGGCAGCTGCTGAACCTATTAGGGTCTGCTCGGATGATTAGGATGTACAGCGATTGTGCAGCAGGTGGGCTTCGAACGAGAAGCGAGCTCATGCAGAAAGCCAGAGAGGTGCACGCTATTGAGAAAAAAAATACGGCATGAGGTAGTGTAGGAAGGAGGAATTCTATGTGTAGGCTAAGAGTGGAATCTGGCATTGATAGCACTGATAATTTGACAAATTCAGGTCATCGCCAGCCCAGAGGACAAGCAAAATAAGACGAGGAGGATGCCTTTGCAGAGGCAGAGCGTGTTGTGTTTCTCTTACCGAATCATGTCTCTTTAGACCTGCTGTCTCTGTATCTCATTCCTTCTTTTATCAACCTCAACTTTGCTGTTTTTTTTGTTGCTGCTCTTGTCCTTTTGTGCCCATTTTGTTTTGATTCTACCCTCCTTGGAGCTTTTTTTTTTTTTTCCTATTCAATGATCTGCTTGAATGTAGTGCTCTTTATCTCAAGCATCTCTTACTTTCTTTTTTTAGGGTGAATAAGCACGCATCAGTCTTGTTCATCAGGTGAGAGGTATTGTCAGAGGGACGCTTTTGAAGCACGTCGTGTTGCCTGTCTCTTTCGCATTACTTCATCGTGTCTTAAAATAACCCTGAGATGCATGTTTTTATTGCAGGGCTCTTGACGATGACTGACTGATCAGGTTTTTGCCAACGATTCAGTTAAAGGTGCTTTTTTTGTGGGAATAAAAAGGTGTTTAGAAAAAAAAATCACATCTGTTGTGGGACTTTTCACTTTGGTTGTCAGAGATACAGCCATAGGCCGCAGATATGCTCATAAGGGTAAACGTGCAGTTGGGTGACAAATGAAAAGAAAAACAAAAACTTGTTAAGGTGCTGGGCCAATATGTGCTGCCAGAATAGTATTATTCTCTCATTGTGTGCTTTGGTGATGGTGGTGAAGAGCACAGCTTAACACAGAATAACCCATAGGTGTTCAACTGGGCCATAATATACGATTTACATCATTTTCATGTTCATCAAACCGTTCAGTGACTCCCTCTCAGGGTACAAGTGAACTCAGATAAATGCCCCCCACAGTTTAACCGGATCCCCTCACTGTAGGAGTCCATGGTTCAGGTTTTTCCTATTTGTCAGCCATCTGTATCTCACCAACAACAGCTCACATTAGTAGTAGCAGCTCATCGTGTAAGACTCCTGGTAACATGCGATCGAGTTCCAAGGCAGATGAGCTACAAGGCGATGCAGAGAAAGCGGGAGAGTCATGGGAGAGTTTGGGAGAGCCCCCAACAAACTTTAAAACTGCACGCCGCACTATTGCATTCCCTGAAAAGCAGATTCTCTTCCCACAAGCTGTCAGCGTCGAGGGAACTAGCCTGGCGAGTGTGAAAGCCGAGTGGCGTGCCAAATCCAGCATGGCATACCACATCGTAAAAGAGGAGATGCCTTTTGCTGAAATCAAATCACAAAATCTTCTCTAGAAGACCAGCAACTGATAAACTATTAGTTTTTAAAATGTTGCCCAGGGGTATTTGTCCTGTTTGTTCTTGACCATCTGTCTGTGATCTGGGTTTTGCACTATTCTCCACACTTTATCTCACAAAAGTCTCTCTCGCCCTTAAATTTATCAAAAAATACACTTAAATCTGATAGTAAAGGAATCAAAGACGTTTCTAGGACAATACACTGTCTTTTTTTTTTTAAACATTATGCCGCATAATAGAAGCAGTGTCGCCAAGTCTGGCGTTGGTGCTCACATCTGAGAGACTTGCTGGCACTGGTGTGAAATTTTAGTCTGGAGCTTAGCTTTGAACAATGTTAACATTCAGGAGCGAAATGCAACACAACAACAAAAGATGTCCTCAACAGTTTCTCAACGGACACGAGTGCACCCATAGACTCTACTTCATACAGCAGTTTCCCATCTGTAGGGGCTTAGGTGTGTTTGGACTAGATCTTTATCAGACAGAGACAAAGACATCCAAGCAGACAAAAGGCGCGGCTGTGTTTCAATGTGCCTATTTTTTTTTTTTTTTACTGTTTGATATACAGTACATTTACACATTCATTCAAACACCTGCCCCCTCCACCCTGGTTTTGCCACACATATACACACACACACACCTCCTGCACAATACATTGGTGCCATCTGCTCTGGTTAGACATGTAAAAAAAAACTGTTCTTTTGTATTCAGGTTCCAGACAAGAGAGGGTGGAGGGGAGGGGTGGGGGCGGCACAAAGCACCTGTTCATGCCAGGTGCTTCAACTGTATTTTATTTTAGGAACCTGGCTGCCGCATGAGCAGACACACACACATATATAAACACAAAAACACACTCAAACTGCTGCTTTTTTCTATTTCCATACCCCTCTGTTTCTCTACTGTCCAGCATCCTTAGCTCCCCCTCTCCTCATTTATTCTTCAACTCACATAAAATCCGCCCTCCCACCTTCTCTTAAGTCCTGATGTGGAGTGTGTTCAGTTTGTCTCCATAGCAGACACCTACTGAAGTGAGTGCACTGGCACAAGTTGGCCTCATCCACAGTACACTGACACACAGATTACTGCAAGGCCACAAAAAAAATCAGTGCATCAAGGGCAGAATTTATTACCGTTTATGGTGCATAAAGCAAAATGTATCTGCATGCACACGTACAAGCACGCGCCCTCCGATGACTGTGAGCACAGAGCTCTCTGGTGATATATAGTCGATACTTCGGAAAAGCTATTTTCTTGATTAAACAATCAATCATTCACTTTTACGCAAGAGAAAGAACTGGTCACAGATGATGATGTGATACAGGCCATACTTATATTTCTGTTAGATGACTTGAGCTTTTAACTTATCGAAATGATTTTTTTTAAATAATCGGCTGACTAATCATTTATTATAATAATTATTTCAACCTTCATTGAGGTTAAACAGGCAGGGATGCAAGCACGAGGATGAGAAACTGTCGCGTTGTCTTCTTCCATGATTTATCTTCATTGAAGGTGTAGTGGGGAAGTGTGAGAGTGCGAGGATGAGTGACAAATTTGCCAGACTAAGAAAATGTAAGCGCCCCAGCTCCGCCAGTTCTGTCACACATGATGACAGCGCGGTGAGCACCATCTCCAACTCTGCCCCTCACTGTGGCCATTATCTACTCTCGGTTTGTCCGCTTACATCCTTCACAGCCCTTTTGTCCCCCTCGTACATCATCTATTAAACGTACATTCAAGGTTACAGTCGCGTAAACCCATAAACTCCCAGCACATGGAAGACCTCACATGAGATGACATACTGGCGCTGGCATTACTCACACACGAGAAATTAAAGTGCACAGAGTACGTAGTAGATTATATGAGGAGAAGCTGAGCAAGCTACAGTAATGATATTTACATAAAGTCAGGCAAATCCATTTCTGTAAGTAGCTGCACAGTAATTTACATGTGGCTTTAGATGACAGGTTGTGACTAAAAAAAGAAAAAAGTCTCTCCTAACCTGCTCAGTGGAAAAAGGCCGAATGATGTGTTGATATGAAAATATTGATTATCAGAACATTCCCAGGAGCATTTTTTCTTGTTTGTTCTTCTTGTTTTAGATAGAAACACCAACAATCAATAAGGATGAACTAGAATTAACCCTGATGCATCAAAAATTCCCATTTTTCACACACATATGCATATTCACATCGATCTGGTTGATGAAAACACAGTCATTCCAACTAAACTTTGCAAATTATGTCCAAATGTTCGCTCACAATTTGCTCTGAAAGCAAACATTACAGGAAGGCTTAATGTCTGCACTACATGGCCGTGCCAAATAACACCGGCAATTGCTACTGTATGATGAATGGCTGTGAACAAATTGATGGAATGTGAATGAGAGTGGGAAAGGACGGCAGGTCTGATGGGAAATAGGGCTGAATGAATCTGAGAGAGATGCAGTGAGCGGAGAGACAGAGGGAGGGAGAGACAAGGAGCTTTCCTCTGCTGCCATCCCATCTCCAGGCGATCAGTTATTGATTGAATGTAGAACATCCCATGCAGGCTCCAGCTAATAACACTGACAGCACTGCAGGAGCTTGTAAATTAGAAAATAGCACACATACACCTGTACACAAACACACACACACACAGAGGATGGAAACTGCAGACACTATAAATATGCAGGATACACAAAGAGAGGGATAGGGATGGATTAAGGAGGAAGACTTTGACAGCCTGCATCACCTCTATCATAGGACTCACTCATCTGTCCCCCCCTTTTTTTTATTTAATCCTCCCTCTTTCCCTTCTTCCTTGCTACTCTCAAATATCAGCGTCTCTCCCTCTCCAGCGTTCAAGTCACTCTTTGCAACACTTGGCTGCATTCTTGATATGTCACTCATCCCATCCTCACCTCCTTTTACATTTTCCCATCCTGCCATTCCCTCCTTCTCTCCCATGCTCCTCTAAATCACCCTCAGTTTCCTCTCCATCTGTCCTCCTCTCTCTGCAGCGACTTTCTCTCTCTGTCAGTCTGTCACTGTGTTATATGAACACGCCAGACGCTACCATGGGATCTTTGTGGCTCCATTTCATCTTTCTTTTTCCCCTTTTGCGGCTACCTGCCGCATTCACCGGTCAACTTCACACATCTGCAGCAGCAGCAGCGGCTCTCTGCAGCAAGCTCACACACCCACTTACTGCACACACACACACTGAGGGGACACAAATTCCCATTTGAAGTTTACACTGCTGCTGTGTCTGCAGCAAACGAGCAGAATTCTTAAGCATGTGGATGCACACAGTAAGACAAGCTGCTTAAATATATCTATGTATATATATAGTAAGTGCTAATACAACAGGCACACACCCATGGCTGAGGCACACACACACACTTTGCATGCACAAATACAGAGCTGCTGAACGGCTACTTACAACATTTGATGAAATGGTAGTGAGACATTTTCTGAGTAAGTCAGACAGTCCGCCAGTCAGGTAGAAAGTCTGGCAGGCAGGAAGGAAAGGTAGGCGGGGAGTCAGTGAGTCAGGCAGGCAGGCAAATAGTAGCCAGCTACAGGTTCCAGAAAAACTAACTAATGCAGAGCTTGTAACCGGCACGATGCATTATTAATCTGTCTCCCTGCATGCTATCCAAACTCCGTTCCCCTGTCTGCATTATTCACCAGCAGCAGCAGCAGCAGCAGCAGCAGCAGCTCCGGTTGCAGCCCATGCAGCACATGCACACAGTCCCAGACTCCCTCACTCACTCACTCACTCACTCACTCTCACACACTCACTCACACACTCACACACACTCACACTCAGACATACACTCCCTCGGTCAACCCGTCAGCAACGGGGAGCTGCGGCTGTTTCTAGCTCTTCCTCGCCTACAGCCAGATAACCGCTGCACAATGTCTTCCAAGCCATAGCCAACGCACGTGCTCCACTGGCGTCACTGACTGACAGCCGGCTCAGCCCTCCTCCAGCTCAACACACCCCCGATGACGCAATGCCTCCTTCGCCTCCTTCCACACACCCCTCCCAGCCTCCTTCCACCACAAATGCACGCACATACAGCAGTGAGTCATACAGATGCACATTTCTTTGGTCTATCCTCTATCTTCTTCTGAAAAAAAAAAAGAAGAAGAGGTGGTGATGGGTGGGTGGTTTCATCGTGCTTCCCTGTATTTTAACACAAAGAGAGAGAGAGAGTAAGGGAGGTCACTTGAGAAAACAGAGGGATGGAATTAAAGGAAAAAATGTAAATGCAGATACAGCAGGGGGAGCAAGAGAAAGAGAAATAAGCAAGAGACAGCAGGGGATGGGGAGAGAGAGGGGGGGAGTGTTAAATTTGATAGAAGGACGCTAAAGAGGGAGAGAGAGAGAAAGAAAAGAGAGGCGAAGCTGCTGCAGTGCGGCTTTTGGTTGCTGTGACGGGTTAAGTGTTCATCAATGGTCTTAAACTGGTCGGAAATTAACGGCAGATAAGTATAGTTTGCTACAACGGCAGGGCTCGTTGCGTTAACACACACTCGAGGATGCACTCATCATGCTGCAACACACACACGGCGTGACGCAATGTGAACTATGCGCTTGCAGTGTTAGTGTGTCTGTAGGGCAATCTCTATGACTTTGTGCTTTAAGGCTGATTTGCATATATGAATAACTAAGCCTTGCATTAAAAAAAAGGGGGATTTGCACAAGAAGGGTGAGAATGTGAGGGTGAAGGAGAAAGAGTGAGCGAATGAGAGAGAGGAGGGAAGATGGGAGAGAGAAGCAGTGAGGGGAAAAAAAAAAAACAACTGAAGATTAAAAAGAAATGGATGACCGTACAAGAGTTTAACCAGCAGTGTGGGACTGAAGCGAGACTGTGACACACATTTTGGAAATCTGTGCCAGGGTGCTTGCAACATGTACGGGTATAATATAGCGCGCAGAATTTTCTCTGGGAGATTTTGGAGCTATTATTTCACCACGGCTGTCAAAAACGTGGGAATGTGGAGATAAAAAAGAAAACAGGAGAAGCAGGTGAGGTTCACTGGGTGATGGTAGCAGAGGAGCAACAGATCGAGCTTGAAAGAGAATGAGGGAAAGGCAGGCTGGGAGATGGATTGTGTGTGTGTGTGTGTGTGTGTGTGTGAGAGTGGATGCTCGAGTAATTCCTGTCACAGGAAATCAGGTCAAAGAAACTACTCACTGCAGCTTCTGCAAAACACTGCTAGGGACAAGTACTCCAACATCCACCAGGTTGACAGGTTTATGTGGCATGTGTATCAACGCATGCCTGAGTTCCCAAGGATTGCACCACAACTAGTACTTAATACATTACTCTGCTAAATACACAGAATTTTTGGACAAGGATTAAAAACTCTACTCGTGATATCCAGACCTCACAGCAGCAGATCTGACAAGAAAATGACGCGTTTTTCTATCTAAATGTCATTAAACATTAACGGCTAAAAGGGAAACTTTGTTATCTGTGCCCGCAGCAAAAGATATTTAAGATGCTGTTCCAGGAAGGGCTGGAACATCGGAACACAAGGTAATACAAGGTCTCAGTGTGAGACATCCCGCTAGAAGGCAAGACAACTCATCTGTGGTGTAACGGCGACATGATAATGGGTTGGTGTCGAATAATTTCCTCCTCTCTATAGCTACAAGTAGGTCAAGCACCTGAGCAGTGATTTAGACGGAGAGCACAGATAGAATGAAGAAAATGAAGACCATAGAGGGGAAGGTACATCATGAACATGCATGCAAGTTATTTTATTCACTGCTAAAAGAGAGAAAAAAAAGCTGCAGCAATTACTGGTGAACCAGTTTTTTTCATGTAGTACACGGGGAGAGAGAATCTTTGGAATTCAATTCATTCAACATCCATTCTCAGTGGGTTCTTTTCATTGTCTAGAGGTGTCATCTGTACCAGAGCAAATGTAATGAATTGTAGCTCAAATTGCCGCACACATTGTGTTTGGCTGAGATTGTGCCTCCGTGCTTCCCTACAGCAGTGACAGATTCTCACTATGGCAGCTTTTGACCCAGAGGAGATGACAAATTTCATTCTCTTGGACATAGCTGTCACTCTGTCATTATCACCCTCAGGTGTCAATCAATCCTGCGACCGTGTTACCACCACGGTTGACACCCTGGTGTGTGTGCATATGCGCGCTTGCATGCGATTTGTTTAGCCGACGCCGAACGGCGCAGGATGCCCGATGAAAGAAAACGCTCCCAATTACGGCGGAGCCAAAGGCGCTTGGAATGTTTGGGCATGATGCATTATATATGAAAAGAGACCTCTTTGAATTAATTATTTATCAAGTGTGATATATTTACACAAATAAATATTTATTTATTTTTACCAGTCAAATTTTAAATTTTGAATACTATTTGAATGAATAATGGATTGTTTAATGTTCTGATGCAAATAAAGACATCGAGTAGTGGCTGGACTTTGTGATTACATCCTCCTACACACACATTCACACACACATTTGTACAGCTATCGTTGTGATATAATGCATTTTCTCACCCCTTAACCTAAACTTAGCCACCACAACTAATTGTTTAACCCCAGTGGTTAAGCTTGGCTGGTAGTAAGGGATTTTTGGGGCTGATTTATCTACATTTCACTCCCTCCCCACATTATAAGGAGAAATCTTGGCCTTGGCCTGAGCTGATGTTTGACACAGATTTTTATATGCTTACATGGGTTTACAAATCCAGTGGTCACAGAATCACTGGGGGCACCCAATTAATATCAAATATGCTTAATATTTATGTGTTTAAATCAGGATGATTAACATTACAATACATGATGACCACTGCCATCCAGAGCAGCAGATGCTGTTGCCAAGTCCTGCCAAACATTTTAGCCTCTTGATGCTAGCATTAGCTAAAAATATTAAAACTAGTACTTAAAATCTTACCTCCAGATCCTACTAAAGAATAGACAATCACATCTCTCCTAACCATTTTGTTTTCCAAACTTGTTTAGTCTTCAGATTTTCTTTTTTTCTCACTGCAAAGTTATTAGTCTCCATTTCATTTACCGTATTTTCAGACTATTGAGCGCACCTGAGTAGAAGCAGCACCCACTAACTTTAAAAAGAAAAAACTATTTGTACATATATATAGGCTGCACTTGTCCATGTTGTAACATGAGATATTTACACAGAAAGATGTTACATAGAAAGGTTTTTTAAACTTTTAATTAAATACACACCAGTGACATACACAAATACGTACCGTAAATGCTTTTTTCCAAACAATGCCTGTAACACAGCTGGTTACAAAAATAAAAAATACAGCAGTCTACCAGGAAAAGTCATTGATCGCTATCTTCATCTTCCTCTTGGACACTAAAACCACTAAAGTCGTCTTCGTCAGTGTCGGAATTGAACAGCCTAAGAATTACTTCATCACACACTTCCTCAGTCTCTCTTTCGTTGTCGCTCTCAATGTCACTTTTGTCTCAAGGCAAATTTGTAAAAATCGTAAAAATCCATAAATTAGGTGCATCATTGTTTAAGCCACAGTGTTCAAAGTGTGTGGAAAAGTAGCGGCTTATAGTCCGGAAATTACCGTACATCTACGTCCCCATGAGATGCCATGAGGTGGCGCACTGCCCCTGAATGCTCTCTACAGCATCACAATCCCAATGACATCCTTAGTATGTGATTTAAAACTACTTCCATATCTTGCAGTGCAGCGTATGTCAAAGATTAGAGAGGAGGATATACGTGAAGGTTCTATCTAAGCGTGTGATGCAACCTAATTTCAAAATCTGCTAGGATTTTGAAAATCTTGAGGTTTGCTAACTCTAATCCAACCAAAACCCAATTCTAACCATAACCCTCAAAAAGCCCTTTGAAGGGGTGTGAAAAAGTGAAGATCAGCCAAAAGATCCTCAGTTTTCAAACATGTCCTCTCTCTGAAAGTCAAACTGGTCCTCACAAAGATAGCTGGACAAGCACCCCCACAAACACAAAACCACCGAGGCTAATCCACTGCCTTTTTATTGATTATGTTATCGCCTCCTTCTGTCTACATCTTAACCCCTCTCCTCTATAGCAGCATTGTCAAAGCAATCTGATTGCCCTGCAGGGATTTTCCAGAAACATTGAAACTTACGGCAACAGCGTGTATTGCATCATGTTGTTCCACATAAAGTTCTCAATTAAACACACACAGAATCTGTAATTTGCTCTGTGTACGGTTACAAATCTGTAGCGAGACAGTGTTGTGCTTGTTAAACTGAGGTAAAACTGTTATCTCAGTTTAACAAGAACGTCGCTACAGTTTTGTTGTTTTGTTATTGTAGTGTCCATTTTTATAGTAATTGTGCTAAAACACTGACATGGTTTATTTATTTGTTTTTGATGTAGAAATGTGAGATCTCATTTAATTGCTCCAATATACAGTATGTTAGCATTTATTAGATTAAAATAAGGTTTATTATTATTATGCATTCAATCATGCATTGATGATCAAACTGCCATAGTTTATCAAATCAAACTAATTTAAGGAAATGATGTCACCTGAGGTGGCTCGGTGGTTTGCACTGTCGCCTCACAGCTAGAAGATCCCCAGTTTGCGTCCTGGGATCTTTCTCTATGGGTTCTCTCTGGGTTCACTGGCTTCCTCCCACAGTCCAAAAACATGTTGAGGTTAATTGGTGATTCTAAATTGTCTGTAAGTGTGAATGTGAGTGTGTGACATGTAGACAGTGTGTCTCTAAGGGTAGCCCTGTGATAAACTGGTGATAGACTCCAGCCCCCCCTCGACCCTAGTAAGGATTAGGCGGTGTATAGATAATGGACGGATGGATGTCACTACTCTCCTTGTTTGCACTATTTCTTATATTTATATGTACATTTTTTATTTTTTCCTGTCTCGTATATGTGTACCTCTGTTGAATGCTGCTATCAACGATGTGAATTTCTCCACTGTGAGATAAATAAAGGCATATCTAAAGGCATATCTTATGTCACCAGACATACAGAAATAGAGACTTACAAACTTGTCCTTATCATAATCTCTTCCGTTTGTTAACTCACACAAACAGTATTTCCTGCATTATGGTTTTAGCTTTTTTATGCCACAAGATTGTTCTTTTTGTACGTTATTAATATGTAATAACGTTTCATAGCGACAAAACCACGCATTTATTTATCTACACAATAAGTTGCGCCCCAGTGAACAGTTGTGTAGTCATCTGGCAACACAAACAGCAACAACATGTAGATAGTAGTTAGTTTACAGCTGTGTCCCATTTAACTGCTCAAGAGTATGTCATCTAATGTCTGTGTGGGAAGAACAATTTGGCCATCTGACTGCTCTACGGTGTAGATGCTGGTATTGTTCATATGCCATTGAGGTTGCGGGAGTCATGTAGTGATGTAATTTACACCTGCTGTTGTCACACCTGGCTGTTAGACAAGATTAGAAGGTCAGTTTAGTGCTCGCTTCCCCTTCTGCTCTTGGACAATTTTACAAGCTCCACTATGTGTGTAAGTGTGCGTTCTTATGTGTGTGTACTAATATTAAAACACAGAGCTCAGAAAGAACAAACATCAGCCATGAAGAAGACATTAGACTTCTCCATTCCAAGAAAATGAGACTTTCCTAACTAACATTCTCGCCTGTTTTTCTTGAAAGGACTGTAAGCAGCATGGAGGAATTTGCAATGCTGGAATTCACTTGGATGTTTGTCAAACATTTTTAGACCAAATTAATGAATAATTGATGAATTACATAAAAATAACTACAGATACACTTTTCTGTCTACAGACAGCGGGTGTGAAATCTGTTTTTTTATCACTCTGTGGACTGAATTATGGTGTAATCCAATCATTTCTTATGCCAAATTAGCAGCTCAGTCAAGGTTTAAACTGAGCAGCAGGCATTACTATCTAATATTCTTAATGCTAGCGATTAGCCTCGCAGTAATATCGGTCAGTTCCAAAGCAGATCATGGCCTGCAAAGGGGGGATTTGAGCATTTTTCTGCAGAGCACGGAAAAGCTGCCAACTTATAAATGCTGAAAAAGATGAACCAGTATTTATCAAAGTACCTGAAAGCTGAAAAAGTGCAGAGTGGGGTGTTGATTCTGAGTAATAGAACCACCAGCATAAGAAAACCTACCTTAGGCCAACAATATTACTGAATGCAGCACACTCCCAAACTGTTACACTGCATCCGTGACATTGACTAGTCTCTAAGGATATTTGCGTATAGGTTCTGTTGACTGTATATTGAAGATGGACAGATTTCTGGTCTGAAAAGTGAAACAAATGAAGATGTGCTTAAAAACATGCATTCTGTCTAATGGCCAGGAGGGGGCGATTCTTTTGGCTGCAAAAACAAGTCTGTTGCACAAAGAAGATTGTGTGGAAGTCTGAAAATGACCCTCCATCCCACTTGATTTATAACCTCATCAAACATTGAGGTTACGATCTAATTAGGGGCGTCACGATATGCCGGTATCGATCACCTTGATATTTTAAAAATAAATTATTGATATGATGTTAATCAATAATAAGACATGTAATAAATAATACATACATATGATAATTTCATAAATAATCCAGTAACTCTCTGGTTGGCCCTCCGACATAAAGTGGAACAACATAGAGTACAATTACTGTTACAGACTCTCTCGTCACTTCTGTACACTTATTTTTGCAAAATCATTTGCCAAAAAAGAGACAAAACACACAATGAACAAGGGTTAAGAATAATGTGACTTACACCATAGTGTTTAAAAAAAATCTATTGATATCACAGTAATATCCTTATCATGAATTCTTTTGTCTACAACAGTTTTGTAGCAAAAATCTAACATGCAAGTCTTAACCGGTAGTTTCAAGTAACAATCATAGTGCAAAGAATGCATGCTTTAGTGACTGACAAGGCACAACCGTATGGATCTGCATAGAGTCCTCAGGTTCTCCAAAATTATAACTTTGATACATTTCCTGCTTAAATATATGAATACCAATAATAACCCAATGCCCCAGCAACAACAGTCAATGTCAATGCAAGGCTGCGGAGGATGTGAAAAGAAGCCATAAGAGTGAATTATTGTACCGGAGTGCGTTCGCACATTATCATATCCAACCAGAACTTCACGTCTCTCCACCTCCACATGTCAGACTGCTGCTTATGAAAGGTTAAATCCTTGCAGAGATAAGAGCGGGCAGCACTTGAGCGCACATTTTAATCAGTTGATCACTCGATCTGCATACTTTATGTTTAGCTGCTATTTAAAAGTTACAGTATGAAAGCTGAGTTTGCATACAGAGATGTTCACTGTATTGGTAGAAAGACAAGTTAAACAGTCGTCACTGCCTGTAAATAGCTTCATCAAATTTGTCAAAGTGTACTTGTTGTAAAATATGTTGCAGTTGTTTGACTTATATTTGAAGGCATGATGTAAATATGAAGAGTTCATTTGCAAAAACAGATAACTCCATTTTTGTAGATTATTAGAAAACATATTTTTTTGTTGTTTGCTTGAGATAATATCAATCAAACAGAAGCTGAGTGGATTTGACTCAGTAGAAATGACAAAAATAGAGATAACTGAAGTTTGATTGACATTGTCTCAGGTAGACGATGGAAAAGTGGGTTTTCTGAAGGTTTGTGAAGATGGAGTTATCTGTTTTTACAAATGAATGCTTCATATGTGAACCATCACACTGTGTCTGTCAGTCAGATGCTCTGTGAAGTTGGATGTATTGACCAACATCTTTTACAGAGGGGCTTTTAGGTGTCTGTGGACAGTCAGCGAGGGCACTTGTATCTGCAGCCATGCCTCTCATTTTGTCACCATGAAAGTTACAATGTGCTTATAGGAAGAGAGAAAAAACAAGGTTGGCGTGCCCACTGTGCCTGCAGGGAGAGGAAGCAGAGCGCTGCACACACACACTGTCCTGCTGTCACACACTGAGGCAACTCAGCTTCTATTGAAGTACTTTCGTTCTTAAAGTATCTGTACTAATAAAATTGAGTACAGTATTACTTTTAAAAGGGACTGTTCCTTTCTAGTATCGGTGCATCATGCAAAACTGAGTTCATCTTTTCTTTACAGTCTGTGATAGTGTCACATACAAAGCTCAGCCTGTCACGGTGCAGAATCAGTGCTATTTGAAGAAAACAAATTGAATATATCAGTGGAGACACACGAGAGTGGACAACAGTTGGACAGATGAAGGTAAAAGTGGTAAAGATCAGTCCACGCTGTCCATCTGCACATATTGTAGTTTTGCCAGTGTGACTCAGACAGACAGGTGTTCACAAGGCCAGCGTTGGTTTCAGCAGCTCACAGACACTGACTCAACAGTCATGGCTGCAGAATTACAGCTTTCTCCCTTATAAATCAGATTCACGGGCTTGTCACACAGCAGGCGATGTCACCTTTGAACCATTCACTTACAACTTCACAACAAATATTACCCGTGAGTTCAGTCGCTGAACACAATATGCTTCATAGTTGTGGGATTTTGCGCCGGTACATATTCCATGAATAGAAAGGCATACAATACAAAACCACAAACCTTCTGAGTGACTGTTCCCTGACAGTGACTCATCAGCAGCATTTATATTGATGTTTAATTGGAAAAACAGCTCACTACTGAGTCATTGCCGAACCAAAACAAAGCACGGATAAAACATCAATGTCCACCAGTTTCAAGGACTGAGTTGCAAGCTTTTAAACATTTGTTGTGTGTCGACTGAATTACTTGACTTGTTGAAAATATCACATCAGAGCTTTTCAGATTTCTGCTCATTTGATCGATTCTATTTTCTCCATGGAGCTATTTTACAGACGCTAGACAATATCGAACATATAATACATTTGGAACAAAAAATCTATTTTGCAGCATCTTTTCTCAAAGCAAAGGATAGAAAAATGTCTTGTTTTGCTATTAACAAATACAGCTTTCTCTGACATATTTGTGGTACCAAGATTGCCTGCTTGAGTGAAAAGAAAGGACCATTAAAATAAAATCTTCACAATATTTCATCCCTCTGAATGAGGACTTCTTTGTTTCAACAGTCATCCACCAGCTGCGACAGGAGAGGCAATCTGCTATGTGCCCGCTCATCATGTATGCTCAGCCCATTAGTCTGCTGTTCAGCCACAGTCATGTCATAAATGTATGCACTTACAGTAGAGGAACAACAAACACTCGCTTTTGGACAGATACGCCCAATACACACTCAGAGAAGCTTAATCCTCTCGCCTTCGAAGTCATTCAAACTGACAGTCAAGACCACAAGAAGACTCCTTTGGAATGGTTAATCAAGACCACCGAAATAACTAGATTGTGGCATCGATTGGCTCTACTTTGCAACAGCCAGATAAGCCTGAATTTTTGTAATTCCACAGTTTAAGAGTCAACAGCTGTCAAGACGAAGTTGAGGGAAAAGACGGGATGTCTATTGCAGCATCCAGTCCTTAAATTATTGGAAGAGTGGCAGGCTGATTCAGCTCATTATTGCTGCTGGCCGGGGGAGAAGAAACACGGGACGAGATGGAATCATGAGAGAGGAGAGAGAAGCTGTCAGAGTCTGGAGAATTTCAGAGACAATGAAGTAAATTAGTATATAGCAAAGGCAGGAGAGACAGAGGAGCTCGAACAACTAATAACTCAGGAGCCGGTTTCTCTCCTCTCGTACGTCGCTGCGCAGAGTGCCTCACTTTCTGCCTATAATGATCCCTCTCTAAATCACCTCCCGTCCCCTTCGCTCATCCACTTGAAAATCCTCCAAACTGCAAGAGTCCGGCTCTCACTCCGCCTTTGTCTATCCCTTACTTCCCCCTCGCCTAAGCTCCCGGCTCCAAACAGCTGGCACAACACAGGAACACATGAGATGCATGCAAGCTTCAGTGAGAGATAAATAAAAGAATAGCCCAAACCAGCGTGAGTACAGCTCCAACTCAAACAGCACTCAGCAAACAGACCTCCTCTTACCTTGCTCTGTTCCCGGCCGATTGCGACTGAAAACCAATGACCACTGCCTGACACACGCTGCATTAGTGACTCACTGTAAGCTAACAGACTCATGCACAGTTGGCTCCAACCGCAAACCCACATCAACATTCGGCTTAGTGTATGTTATTATGCTAAACTCGCAGGAGCTCAAATTCGAGTACCAATGTTCCCGAAGATTCCCGCTGTGCACGTGAGCAAATGGGCACAAGCTCCTAAAGATGCATGATTACACCCAACCAGCTGTTTTTGGCAAGGACGAGATATTTGCCAAAGCAACGATATGGAGTGACGCAAACTGGCAGATGGGGATGAGAGAGCGAGAGAAAAGGAACAGTAAGACGTTATCAGACTAATAAAATAAACGTTGAGCTACATGCAGACACTGATATTGTAGAAGTAGGATTAGACATGTTTCCTCTTGTAAAATGGTTTGTAGCTAGATTTGCTGTAACAGTGAGAAGATCCATCTGCAAAACGAAAAGCCACCTAACTTATTGTAATCCCCACAATATCCAAGTTCTCCCATCTGGCTTTAGCTAAATAAACAGATCTTAAAGGCAGGCGCAGCGACAGAACAACTGTCGCAACCAAAGTGTTCTGCATTCCACTTTGAGTCATTTCTTCAAAATGTAATGTTGCGTGACTGCTTGATGTCTGAACTAATGTTAGTCAGCCAGCGAGCAGAAATAAAAGATAGATTGAGCAAGATCGAGAGGCCGTGGAGCTTGTTTAGCATTTTTTCTGCATTAAAACAACCACAACATTAAAACAATCTAATGTTATGCAGATCTCCCACATGCAACCAAAACATCTCTGACTCGTTGAGGTATACGGACTCCACAAGATCTGGGGAATTAGAAAATATAATCTCTCTTCCCCAGGTAAACATGTCCACCGTGGGTGCTTTTGGCAGTGTCCAATGGTGAGCATGTGCACTCTGACTGCTCTGTGGCTCGCAGCCCCACATGCAGCAAAATGTGAATCACCGTGTGTTCGGAAACCTTTCATTGCCAGCATGAAGGTTTTCAGCAACCGTGTGACAGTAGATTCTGTGAGATTGGACCATGGGCCAGCCTTCGCTCCCCACATACATAAATGAGTCTTTGGTAGCCATGACCCTGTCGTGAGTTTACTGGTTGTCCTTACTTGGACCACTTGTGGTCAGTCTGCATGACTGCATCCTGTAAACAACCCTCAAGAACCGCTGTTTCGGAGATGCTCTAATCTAGTCATCTATCACATGTTTAAACCGCTCCGATCCTCACGCTTGACAATTTTTTCTGCTTCCAACACATCAACATCAAGAATTGACAGTTGACTTACTGCCTAATATATCCCACCCCAAAGAGTGTATCCTCGAGAAAGATGAGGAAGAAAAATATTGGTTATTTTTACTTTTTTTTTTTAATGATCAGTAGTATTTAAATCAGAAATTGTCATTGTTCTTGTCACATTCACAGCTCTTGATTAGTTAAACAGTCTCAGGATTTAACCATTTGACCTGTTTAACAAGTAAACTATACCAGAATCTAACTCCACCACCTTTTCTGTGCGGTCATTAAAGTGCAGTGAGTTGAAAAAGAAGCATCTTGTATCCAGTAAGTCAGTAATATTGTCTGAGAAGGACCTAAAAAGGACATAAAGACATTCCAGCCACATGCTTACATTTATGAACTAATGTCGCATGAAGTGCTACGGATGTAAAGATGCTTTCAAAACTAGACTAACATGAAAAAAGAGCAAATTTAAATAAACTTTTGTCGAACACCAACACATATTTTTGTCAAAAGACTAAAACTAAATGAACTTAGATGGTGAAACTAATCCTGCACCACAAGGCGGTAGGAGTGATTACACACAAAAGCATGCACATTCACCAGCTGACTTCAGCAAAGGCAAAACTCATCACGTCGCTAAGCAACCTCCTTGAAATGCTTTCTCCTCTCCAGTGGTCATGAACACATAACGAGAGGCACAAAGTGAAGCGCGAGATATGGAATAAAACTCACTCACTGTGTAACTAAGGCACACAAGAAAGGATGCTTTGAGAGAGGTCCGAAGTGGAATGGCCTAGATCTGACTTCAGACTATTTACTTGAAAGGGAAAAAAAAAAAAAGCAGTATGTCGGGTTTTGTTTTGCTACGGGGCAGTTTTGTCCTCAGAGTAAAGAGAGACAAAGATATCAGAGGTGTTGCGTGGCTTTTTTTCGCTGCTGACCCACTTGTGCCCCCGACCACGCTGTCCAAAAAAGCTGGCACGCTCACGTTTATTCACTCAGCTGAGCTTATAAACGGACTTAGAACACATGCCAGCATGGCTTTACATTGTCTGCACTGGAGCCTCTTTACATCCAGACCAGCTTCTCCTCACAATACACACAGTGACCCAAGAGGTTTTCTACACACCTCAGCAAGACACACCTGCAGCACAGTTTCCTGCCAGTGACATTTTTCTTCAGTTTCAAATTAAACTGTCTAAAATAGCCTCATGTATATTCATCTCCCCCCCTTATCATTCATAATTGATGTCCTGAGCCTATACCGACAGTGCTGAGCCTGGACACACCGAGTATTCTGGGAATAATGTCTCTACTGTTGTGTTTTAACTAAACATTCCTCCTTGTAGTGTGTAATTACAGCTTTTACAATCCGTATCAGGTGCTGAACAAAACTGGTTAGGATCACAGCTAAGTTTCTTCAAATTTAGTTGTAAAGGAATCTCTTTGCACACCCAGGACAAAAATAGAAAGCACAGATGTGAAACAAACCAGCTTCACCCCCACAACAGAGACGGGTTGTGTATCAACAGATCTGTGGATCAATTGACAGCCCTAGTAAAGGATTTTGCCAATCGCCTAAATGTTGATCCTTTGATCGCTAATGTAATCTGTTACATCCCATGTCCCCATTCTGGATGCAAAGGGGAAGAGAAACAGAGGATTTTTTTTTTTTTTGCCATGATGCCCTTCAACTCTGGCTTTTAGTCCCTCAGAGGTCAACGCGGGTCAACTGCCTCATTAATCACAGAGCCAAACCGACGGCACCAGCTTCGCCAATGAACTCGCAGCACAACAAACGAGGACCACCCTTAAACCAGAAGAGCCAAGTTCACGCTGGAGAATCAGCTCCTTTACTCAAATGCTTTTCTTTTTTTTTTAGCAAGACTTTATCAGCTGCAAGAGTTCAGGAGCGATCTCCCTGTGAATAAGTGACAATTTCAAAAAGATTGCATGAGAATTGAAAAGACACCACAATACCTTTCTATAACACGCAGTCTCAAGACGTTGGTGTGAAACTACAGCTCTCAAGTGTACACAGCATAGATATCTTGTGGTCCACTGACATCGTTCTTGCACAATCAGCTGTTCATTCCCAGACAGAAACACACACATTCCTCTATGCTAAGCATCTCATGGTATATTTAGCCCCCCATGACAACTGCATGGCACATCTGCCTTTCCTTTCATTCCCAGTGACACACACCGGGAGCACCACATGACATTCATGCACATTAACGCGCACATGTCCTCTCTCTCTCTCTCTC
>NW_007579097.1:156737-162941 GCF_000690725.1 Stegastes partitus | reverse complement strand
CTCTCTCTCTCTCTCTACGTCCCTCCCCCTCCCCTCCTCTCCAGACCCCAGTGAGCCCGGCCCACTTACTCCATCTGAGAGGTGCAGTTACAGCCCCTTGCCTCATAAGCATCAACCCCCCCCCCTACCCACCTCCTCTTCTTCTTCCTCCTCTCCACTATCACATGAAAAAGCTTCTGCAAAAGATGAGTAGGAGGGAACAAGACGGGGAGGTGCCTGGATTCACCTCATGTGGCGTACATGCCCCGATGAGTTTGAGGTCAAACAGGCATAGTTTGTCACGTTTTCAGACACAAACGGTAGACAACTGCCAGACAAGAGAGACACAACGGAGCTTGAAGTTTACCTGGAAACCCTACACGGAGAAAAACTGAACCTATAATGGAGGTTAAACGTTCATACACAGGTGTATTTCAGTGTAACTCCTTAATGCACTCGCGCACACATCAGCCCAAACACTTGGCCCTTTAGTGCAGAGTGAGGTGATGAATAGTTAATGACCACCGCCATCATTACTACAGTGCTTCGCTGCTAATAATCTCCACACTGACCTTGGGAAAGAAGGAGAAAACCTGGTCAATCAAACAAAGACGCACACTTATGCACACAATCATTACCTCCTTTATTCAATTACAAGCCGCCTTCGTACCCGGTCCACATTTCTTCTCCAAAGCGAACCCCCTCGGCACAACACCCGCCGCCTCGCCTCAACCATTTCACTCTTCAGTCCTACCATTTACCACCCTGCTGTTTTCATATTTTATATCTCTCTTCTACATCTCCTCGCCTACCTTCTACTTGCAGGACTGAGGGAGTCACTCTCAGGTATTCAACATATGAAGAGGAACAGATAAACAAAATGGGGATAGAAGGACACGCGATAGAAAAAATAATAAAACCATTACATCTACATCTATGTGTCAGAGAGGCACTGAGGAATCTACAGTCTGGAGTGAAATAAAGGACATGAGGAGAGAGAGGGAGAAAGGGGTAGAGTAATAAAGAAATTATGGAGGAAATAAGGGAGTGCTAAACAAGGACAGAGAGAAACAAGGGGACCTCTGAAAAAGAGGGATCTCCTCTTTGTTGCATATCTACACACATCATCTGTTTTTTAATTAGCTTCCTGTGCTTTCCTCCTGGAAAATCTCTCCATCTGTCTGCATCAGTCCCAGCCTGTCATTCTTAATCTCTCGGCTGCTTCTCACATAATTAATGGGGGTTCTTACCCAAACACCAAAAAAATAAAGTTTTCACTTCTTGGGCTCATTTCTATGTGTAGCAACTACAGTCACAATTTATTTCCATTGTGTTCTGACAGAATTACAGGCCTGGGAACAGATTTAAACGATCCTCCTCCTGAACATTTTCAGTGTCAAACATGAATTTATATGCACCAGTTTGTGCCTCCTCTGCATGCGTTGGTATTGTTTTGTCGATGAATAATAGAACAAAAGCCCACTGCTTCTTTTATGGATTGATTGAGGGGGACAAATGCACATGTAATAATATTGGAGGGGACTTAATCCCTGTGTTCCCCCTGAAATCTACCCCTGTGATTACAAGTAGGGATACTAAAAGTTTGTAATTTTTCTCTAATTTAAACATCAATAAAGCTGAAAAACACATTTTGGACAATTTGCCATACAGTATACAGGTGTATCACGCTTAACAGTTTAACACACCATTGCAGTATCAGTAACAATATTTTGAAAACAAACAAAAAAAATTATCGTCTGGCCTCTTTATTGTCCAAAATCAAGCCACTTTGTACATTGAGTCTGGCTAGCTTTAGTGTTTGCATAATGATGGCGTCTCATAAGTGCTGCAGTTGTCTTAGTTTGCTGAAAACTGAAACTTTGCTGTGACGGACCACACCTGTTACCTTCTTCAAGTCACTGTACCCAATTATATGGTGGCCCGAAATGTTCAAGGTGCTGCAAATCAAGAAAAATAAAGGAAAAACAACCCTTCGGCTGGGAGACATAACGTAATGATATGCCTTATGATTAAAAAAATAAACCAACTATAAGCACCTGATTAGAAATTCCTACAATGACATCTATTCCCTAATCCAGTATATATATATATTGTATAAGTTTGACTACAGTCACCAAAATGATATCTTCAGTGTTTAACCTTTTTCACAGCACACATCTTGACTCGTCACGGCAACAAAGGCAAAGATAAAACTAAATTTACCATCAAGTGCCCCAGTACACCACAACAATAAATCAGTACAACACTGGGATGCTGGAACCAGATCAGCTACATCAATGCTTCTCCTGCTTAGACTCGTCAAAATCTCTGCTTTGAAAATGATCTATGCAGCTTTAAGTTTCTAAAACCAATGATTTTAAGTTGCCTGTTGGACCAGCTGTAAAGTCACCACTCCTGATCCCAGGTTCACACCTTAAAACCTTCAGGTGAGCGCAGAGAAACTTTCCACCTATAGTATTCTATCACACATCACATATATCCTTCTGTTTAAACATTTGGATAGGTAACGCCGACCAAACACATATTTAAACACGCTGAAACATATTGTGAGTATAAAAATAAAGATTCAAGCTGCAATCATAACAGCACATGTCTGGGATAATATTCTAAACCATGTAATCAGAATGTTCAAACAAACAAACAAACAAAAAAGTGCTTTTATATTTAAACTCATTTTCCAACACCACTCACAGAAAACCTCATTATCTGCATGGGTCACCGTGACAATAAAGAGGGTTGCACAGCTGCGTTCGTCACTTTTTAGTGTCCCCAGGAAACACTGTACTGTTATCTACTTTCACAATTTCTGGATTTGCTGTTTGTTTCAGTGTTTGGTAGCGTTATCTCGTCTTCCACATTTTTTGCCTAAACACTGTGTGTTTGTTGTCAAATTGCAGAAAATGTTTGCGTTGGTGTTTTCTTAAATTGCAGTGGGTTGAGTCCTCAGGGCCACACTTTCAGCTTTCCTCCATTGCTGCTACTCGTACTTGCTACTATTGATCCTCGGAGTTAAGCTCACTGAGGATGAGCACATTGTGACTCAGATGGTTGAAGAGAAATGCAGAATTTTCATCATTTTTTTGCTATAATTGTCTTTTATTTGAAACTAAACACACTTGAATGCACTTTCTGTGTTTGATTTTCGACCTCACCACTTTTTTTGTTGTTGTTAGTTTTGCATAGTGCACTGCTGGAATAGAATTTGATCAATTTACACAACTGATTACCATTTCTGATTGGTTTCATGACCAGATGAGTTATCCTTATCCAATGATCACTGCTAATATTCCAATGTATCATAAAACCCTTGCATGAATCCACCATCAGCACTTAGAACTCACCTCACTTTGACCTAACATTTTTTTATTGCACCGTCCTACTTACTGCCTTCTGTCACAAGTGTGTGTGTGTGTGTGTGTGTGTGTGTGTGTGTGTGTGTGTGTGTGTGTGTGCGTGTGTGTGTGCGGTCACAGCTCCAGCTCAGCTCAAGTCCCTCTGCCCTGCTATAAGGTCAATTGGCAAATGTTAGAGGGATGAATGGAGGGAGAAGATGGAGGTAAGAACACAGAGGAAAGGTGGGAGAGGTTCAGGGGTGAGGGTGTATTAAATCTTGGAATTGAGGTCCATCAGGGGCATGAAATTATCACACTGGTAGAACACACACTCACACACACACCAGAGGAGGGACCCAATAATCCAAAGCTGAAGCAATTCCCTCCACAGTATGGTCTCAGATTCTCCTTTACCTAGACATTATCCTTCACTTCACAACTCTTATCTGCACTTACAGAAAGGAACAGAGAATACAACAAGACTAACATGCAGTCCTTCATCGCCCCCTCGCCTCCCCCACTCACATTATCCTTCACCTCATGTTCCACCATCAATCCAGCTATAATGTCAGTTTCTTCAAAAACTGACTCACGCACTCTTGCCTCACTGTCTCACCCACATATCTCTTCCCGTGGACGCCGCTTTGACGAGGATTAGATAATCACGATAGTAAGGTGGGCGTGTATCACAGCATTGTCAGAAGGGGTGTCACAGCCCATTAAGTATTAGTCTAATTTGATTAGGGTTAAATGTGAGAGATGACATGTTTGAAATCAGGCATGCAAACATCACAGCCAGACGTTATCTTTCATCTCAGCATTAACTCCCCCTGCGGCTTCTCGAATAGATCAAAGCTGGTGTCTTTTTTTTTTTAAAGGGAATGCTTAACCAATCCTGTTCAAATCATTAGCATGGCCCTGCACCTGAGCTCACACTCTGCACTCGTGTTTGTTGTCTGGCTACAGGCAAAAAAAAAGAACCTGGTAGGTGCATGAGTGTGTGGCGTCCAAGGGGGAGGGTCCATGTGTGGATATGCGTTTGTGTGTGTTGGAGCCTTAATAGTGATGGGAGCAGTGAAGCGGCTACATTTCATGCACCTGCCCTCGTACGCATTCCAGAAAGGGGAGAGAACCAGCTGCTCTCTCGGTCCCCCGTTTTCTCGCCCTCTATCCGTGCAGCCTCTTTCTTCTTGCCGAGAAATGCAATTCCCGTTCTCCCTTTGCACCATCCTCTCCATGTCGCACAATCCAGTAATTCCAGCTCCCACTCCCACACATAGACTGTATGCTGGAGTGTGCTGGGGCAGCAGGCTGAGGGTAGCTGACACCAACAGACTGAGTTGCAAGGCCAGTGACGTTGTGGGAGTGAAGCTGGACTCTCTGACGGAGGTGTCGGAGAGGAGGATGCTGTGCAAGCTGCATGTCATCTCGGACAATGTGTCACACCCACTCCATGATGTGCTGGTCAGGAACAGGAGGACTTTCAGTACAAGACTGATTTCACCAAAATGCAGCACAGAGCAGCACAGGAAGTCATTCCTGCCTGTGGCCATCAGATTGTTATAACTCTTCACTCTGAGTGAATAGGTTTACATTGGAGTTTTTAGTAATGTGCAATAACCCAAATGCAGAATGTATATTTATTTTTTGTGTTTAGATATATGTTCTTTCTATATTAATTAATCTATATTTATATTTTTACTATATATTTTTTACTTTTTCTACTTCTTTTAATACATTGGGAGCATCTGTAACAGAAAGCAATTTCTTCTAGGGGATCAACAAAGTATTTCTGATTCTGACTCTGATTCTGATACTTCTACAGTAAAAAAGTAATTGGAGATTCGTTTCTAAATACCTTGCTTCTCCATGGCCAGTTAGAATCACCATAATTATAAGTGATTTATTCCCCTGGACAGAGATGGGCTCTTCCATCCACTCTTTCATTTTGCTGTTTGGGTTCATTGTCATGTACCAGGTCTCCCTAATCCATCCTCTCTGGCATCATCAACACTGAAATGTCAAGTGTACAATAACAATTACACCATGTAAGGGAAAGGATTGAGCATATTTAGTGCCAGCATGTCTGGAGAATATTCCTCCAACAATTTGAAATATTCATCGAACAGAAAAAAAAATTCAATACTTGTCTGTCACTGTATTTCATGATTGAAACAACTTTTACTGATGAGGCATCTCTGTTAAGATACAAATTTAGAAAACACAAGGTGTGTCAGAAAGCTTCCAGGACAGGTGTTACAAGAGATATATTTCAAACCCAAAATACAGACTACGCTTGTACCGCTTCCTCCTCTCGGGTCACTGCCGGCTAGTCTCCGGTCGGACTCCGTGTTGGTGTAGGATGTCCACATCACAACCGACCGCCACAATTTTAGCAACGTTCATTGTGCTGATGTTTAGCAAAGTCTCTTGGCTGTAAGTTTTACGGACTGATAGACAAGACACTCAAAAATTTCACTCTCGCTGTTTCCTGAAGGGGCCGCTGCGACTATGTACACCGCCATCTCCATGGAAACCCATAAAGGTTCATTGTATATATTCAGACTTTCATGATTTCCCAAACAGTGTGCCAACATTTTGGCACACTGTAGATTTTTAGTATATTTTAGTGCCTTAGTGAATAGATTTTCTATTCTGGGATTATTGTTAAAAATACATTGAGTATTTTGAAACAGATTTTTGTTGTGTTGTTTTGTTTTTCAAGTTTTTTTTCCACACTGTGTATTTTTCATTATTTGATTCAGTTTTTTATTTAATGTGTGTAAATAAATGTGTGTAATGTGCAGTATACTGTAAATATACAAAAACTAACTCATCTTTTCAAAGAGATCTTTTTTTTTGTTAGTTAGTT
>NW_007579097.1:128234-156499 GCF_000690725.1 Stegastes partitus | reverse complement strand
CCGACTCCTGGCCTATTTTCTCTTGTCCTTCTTTTCTTTCTCCTCCTGCTTCTTTTTCATTTTCTGCTCTCTCTTCTCTTGCTTTTTCTTCCTTTCTTGCTCTTTCTTCTCTTCCTTTTAAGTTAAGTTAATAAAACGATCCAAACGGAACATTTTAGCGTCTTCAAAACACAGCAGCAGCAAGATCTTGTATACAGTTATGAAACAATGACTACCTACCATGGTGACTCCTTTAACACATTTGGATAAAACCAAACAGTGCCTACAGGTAAGATAGTGTACCTGAGCAGCACCACAAGAAAAAATGATTCTATTTTTCCTGGGCAGACTAGCAGTCATCTGTGTTGCAGAAAAAATACTGACTCTTAAAAATAGACCTCAAAATAGTTTGCTTTTTCTTCAGTATCTCTCCCTGAGAAAAGCATGAACACAAGTCTTTTTTCCCCCAGAAATGTCGAGTCAACATTACATATGTATACACACACACACACACACACCTACACACACGTGGGCACACACACGCACGCACACACACTCTATTAATTATTCTTTTCAACCACAATTCAAAAGCAATGTCTTATTTCACTAAATTATAATTTAGCACATTTTCCTTCATTACTTTTTTCAGTTTCTAGTTATCTGAGTGACTGTTGTGAATTTTGCTTGCATATCTAAATATGTATATTTATTTATTCCACATCCTCTTATTAACGTACCTCATAACAGGATGTGGGAAAACCAGGCTTTTACTATTACACATCCTCATCATCCAGCAGAGCGAAGTGTGCAAATCAAAACCACAGTTAGATGCACGAAACGCAGACAGAGCTCCATCAGAACAAGCAGTCTGGAACAGCTGTTCATAAAAATTACAGATGACAATTTGATGGAAAAGGCCCAAGAATCAGGGATGTTAGTCATCAACAAATCTTTTCCAATGATAAATTGGTAAACAACCAGTTCAGTACGTGCTGAGAGTGAGGCATTAACACAACACATCTTAAAATTGCAAATTATTACGCCAAAAAACAAAAACAAAAAACTAAATAAGTAAATAACATCAGTTTGGTGAGTACAATTGGATATTTCCCTAATAATGAATACTACTACCTCTAAAGCATACACATTACTCAGTGTGTGCAGACATACAGGAAAAGTCTCTAGCATAAGTACAAAAAAACTGAACTACAGATGCATCATGATTAGCACTCACAATAACACTGACCATCCCATTATGGCACGCGTCACATTATTGATCCATGTGGTCACCGATGCAGGACACTAATGTGGAGAGGAGCTTGTGTATGTGATGATGAGCTGGGATACAGGCAGGGATAACTACGTATACGTGTTGAACAAGAGCGCATTTGCTGTATTTTGTGCGGTTTATCTGTATGTTTAGGTGTGGAATACGTACAAGCTGGGCAACAAAATCCTTTTTTTGTATAATGTACTAACTTATGATGCTACCCTTACTTTTGACATAGTTCTGTGCTCTTGATTGGACAACAATATATGTTATGTTATGATCATTTCTGAGCCTTTGAGACATTTTTACTGGTGCAACCCAGTTTAGGAAGTCACTGGTCTTTAATTCGACAGTCATCACTTAGAGCGTGAAAGCTCTGGTGAAAAATAAGTGGACTTCTCTTTTAGGATTTAGGAAGAGATGTCTTCAGTTCTGTTTGTTGCTGTGTTGGGAGTGTTTCTGGTCCAGTAGCTGGGCTTTTATTATTCCTTCCTGCTGTTGAGGAGCAAAATGTGAGAGTCATATTTTTTGACTTCTCCCGTGCATTCAACACCATCCGTCCAGCTCTACTCGGTGAGAAGCTGACAGCGATGCAGGTGGATTCCCCCCTCATGTCCTGGTTTGTGGACTGTCTGACTGGCTGACCACAGTTTGTGTGCCTACAACACTGTTAGTGGTCAGCAGCACCGAGGCCCCACAGGGGACTGTCCTCTCTCCCTTCTTTTTCACCCTCTACACCACAGACTTCAGCTACTGCACAGAGACCTTGTGAAGAACTTCTGGAGATGATGGCATCTCCAGAAGTTCTCGGATGACTCAGCAGTGGTTGGATGTATCAGTGAGGGTGATGAGGCTGAGTACAGGGCTGCTGTGGACAATTGGTAGAACCATCTGCAGCTCAGTGTGACAAAGACCAAGGAACTGATTGTGGATCTGAGGAGGACCAAGGTGCCGCTGATTCCTGTTTCTATCCAGGGGGTCAGTGTGGACATTGTGGACGATTACAAGTATCTGGGGATCCACGTTGATAATAAACTGGATTCGGCAAAGAACACTGATACACTCTGCAGGAAGGGCCAGAGTCGTCTCTATTTTCTGAGGCGACTGAGGTCCTTTAACATCTACCAGACTATGCTCAGGATGTTTTATGAGTCTGTGGCAGCCAGTGCTATCCTCTATCACAGTCTATGCTCCCACACACGAAATTACCTTCATAACATTCAAGTATCTGTACTTACAGAGGGCTCTCCACAAGCGAGAAATTCCAGCACAGATCGCTCAGTTTTTCACAGAAAATACAGCTCTAGCATTTCTCCTCAGGGTAAACAAGTAAGAGGCAATACTCTCTCTCACACACACACACAAATAGAGGAGAAGCAAGTCCTGGCAAGCCCAGACATTGACCCTGACACCGATGTTCGTTACTGACACAGTGTCCAATGATAGCCTTGGAAGGGAAACAAAGTCTGCAAGGCCACCAGCCACATACCAGCAGCAGCACGCCGGCTTTAATAAGAGGAAGTCTTCTATTAAAAAAAACAAAAAAAACGAGGTCACATGGGGAATCGCCTCCCTCTCCTCTGACAGACAAGTATCATATAAGGCCTGGTCAACCTTTGTGTCAGCTGCTCCACCTGTTTAGGATGCACGCAGCCCGCTTTGATGATATTGTTTCATCAGACGGGAGAGAAAAGCTCAGACCAAAGGTTTGGATTTAATCTTAGCCCGCTGGAAGTGTTGCACTCCCAAATAACATGTTGTTGCTGCTGCTGCCAGCAGTGCTTCCCACCACCTGTCATTAGCTTTAGCTGCTGTTTGAGTCAACCAACTGTCCAATCCCATGGGCCTCCACTCACAAGAATAGTCTGGGACTTCATCCCATTCTCCAGATCTGTTGTCTACTCGTGCAGACACTTGAGATATGTATGAAGTGGAAAAAAATGCAGAAAGGTTCTGGATGACATCTCTTGTTTATTTGATGTCTGTTTATCACATTTTTAGTCGTCCTTTAAGGCTTATCTGTGATTCGCAGCGTTGGACATGATCACTGGACTGTAACAATCAAAGAAATAGTATATTAAATCAATCATCAGAGGATTAACCTGACACAATAACGCTTTCATATTATTATTTAAATGATTTAACGCACACCAAAGAATTTCTTCTTAGTTTCTGCACACAGGGATAGAAGCACAACAGGACATGTGGGGGAAAAAGTTGCAGAAAGCCTTTTGTGACACCAGAAGAAGCTGCACAAAATCTGATAAAGTGTAGGTGATGTCAGCTGATTCAGCTTTGGTCGGGGCTGAGGAGTGGACATGAAGAAAAATCAGGGGTGTGGAGTTTAAAGAAATGAGCTTACCAGGCCTCTGCAGCTTGCTCCTCATTTCTCCTTGAGGCTAACAGCCTGAGGCCGCATTAGCTGCTACACCCAAACCTCTAAAACTGTCAGTGTTGGATTGTGGGTAATGTAGGCACAAGGTTCTGTCAAGGAAGAAGACTGTGTGGAATAAACAAATAAATAAAACAGACATTATCTCTGTTTCTGAGTCTGTGCAATGCTCAATTAATGATTTCATTTTATTTTATTTTTTTAATGCTGATTTATTTCTAGTTCATCTTATTGTAAATACAATATCTTTACCGTCGGTCAGATGAAGTTAATGCTTTTACAGTGAGGGGCCTCCTGTGCTTCAAGAACTCTAACAATTCCGTCTATAAAATAATTTATGGGGTCAGTCAATATTCAGAACAATCAGCTGCAGTCTGAAGCACAACGCTCTTGGCTTTCAATGAAACACATAATTCCTCAGAAAAGTCACAGCCATCTGCCTCAAGTCATAGTTCAAGAATAATAAATAGCACATATTGGTGTGGATTACAGTTTGCATTAATCAGATTTAAGGGTGTGATAAATCTGCGGCTTCCCCCAGATGAACAGTAACCCCTTTAATCCAATCCTACCCTCTCTTTTGTCCGCCCAGTCAGCTGTCTGCCCTCTGACGTCAGGGGCATGAAATGCATCTATCTGCTCAGAGTCCCTGTGTGTGTGTTCATGTGCCTTTTTTTTTTTCTCCTGAAGGGCTTATTGGGAGGCTGTTTGTTAGAGGAGCTGCAAAGGAAATCCAGTAAGCGTGGTAACCATCCAGTCCCAACTAAAAATAGATCAGCTGGTGAAGAGACCAAAGGTTAGACAGAGAAAAATGTAGACAAAGGCTTTCGCCCTGATGGGAGGGCCCCCCCAGTTTGAGGTGTTAGAAACCAGGAATTTCTGCCCAGTTAACTGATCAAATAGCAAAATATTCAAGGTAACAGGTGGTGGCATTATATCCTCATTGTACCTTTCTCAATTTTATGCAGCCTTGACTTTGACAACTCCTCAACTCCCGGACCTCGAGAAACAAGCATCCCCCCCCCTTCTTAATCATGCAAGAAAGGTGTCATTTAAATCTTGCCAAAGCCACAGGGCTTCGGCATCGCAACACGGCCGGTGGGCTGCTTTACATGAGCGAAACAGTTGGGTGTCTGTAATTTCCTTGGATACCTCTGGAGTTCTGACAGCAGAAGATCCATCAAAAAAAAAAAAAAAAAAATCTCTTGCAAGTTTAGGTCTTCGCACCGCCGTCCCGTCTCCCCTCCTTGTCCTTCTCTTCGTCATCGTCCTCTCCGGCTCATAAATCAACCCATAATTATGAGGGAGTGTGGTGACTAAGTCTCGAGGCCATGTGGCTCAACAGCTGACTACAGCACAGGGGACTGGGCTTCCTGACACAGGCCAACAGACTATAGATTTCAGACATGAGCTTCTCGCCAGCTACACCCTAAGCTCCTCCGCGGCATGTACTCCAAAAAAGAAAAGCAAAGAAAGAAGAAACTGGGATGCAGCTGCTGGACAATGGTGTCGCCGAAGTGGTGCGGTGGAGATAATCCTGTCAGTTTGAAAAGAGAATGATACCTCCATATAATGCCGCGAGACACAGAGGCCCACAATCTGGCTAAACAAGAGGACAGATGGGTGTAGCACACGCACACAAACACACACACACAAACACACACACACACATCGTGCACATCGTCTCGAAAAAGAGGCTGTGACCGAAATGGCTGATCCTCCTTGTACATCATGATTGATTTTTACACAGTGTTTAACAGACTCTGTATCATATCATCCCAAGGGTTTAACACCAACAAGTTCAAACCACGTGCACTCGCTCGCTCTCTCACACACACACACACACACACACACACGCTGGCTTGTGTAGACTCTCGGGCTGAATGAGGCCATCTGTGAGCTCCTGTGAAACAAAAGCAGAGTTTTTTTTTTTGGAGGGGGGGAGACACAGCCAGAGTTATGTCTGATACTCAGCTATGTTCTGTCACACCAAGAAAAAGCTACAGACCATAAAATCTTTTCTCCTCTCTGTGTCTTCACAGTTTTCTCTGTCTGCCCACTACTACGGTAAGCTTTTCATGTCTCTATTTCCCTTCTTTTTTTTTTTCTTTCCCACATTTTTTTCCCTCAGTTTGTCTTCACACCGACATGTAGACACACATTCTACACAACCACACAGTGTTTAGGTGAAAGTTGCCCAAGGTCCTCCGAAACTGGGACGATTCCCAACTGACATTCAGCACCCCAAAGGGGTTTTTTATTTTTTTGGAGGGGTGTGTGTTTGTGTGCGCAGTGAACAAGCCAACAAACCTGTTTCCCTTTTTCTGCTCTGCCAGTCGGCACACATGGAACATCTCAGGATAAACGACGGCACACAAGAATGAAAAACAACTGAACAGAAAACAAAGGCCAGTCTGCAGACAGTGAACAAACACAACGTAAGCAAAAAATAAAAATAAAAAAAGCTGCGTTTTCCTCCGAAATTATATAAACCTGAGACAAATGCAGACATTTTGACTTGTTCAGTTGCGGAAACACATTCATGCAAAGAATAAATTATTCAAAGATCATAGCTTGGAATGCTTCATCCAAACCATTCGCCAGTGGTCCAAGCAGTGTGCCATCAGGCCTCGTGTGCCCAACAGAAACTCTCACACATTTACACACATTTACTCAACAACACACACACAGACAATCAGGAGACAATTAGCACCATACCTCACTGTAGCATTCCCCCCGCTGGTCTTGGGGCTTTCTTTCCA
Organism: Stegastes partitus; assembly: GCF_000690725.1. Classification (NCBI taxonomy): domain Eukaryota; kingdom Metazoa; phylum Chordata; class Actinopteri; family Pomacentridae; genus Stegastes; species Stegastes partitus. Next base: position 150,096 of record NW_007579097.1, on the reverse strand, counting down.
GCTGGGGAAATAAAAAATCCAGAGACAATCTGGTCTCAGCTGCAGAGATCTGAAACACTCAGAGAGGGGAAAGCCAGAGAGAAATCAACTCCCAGCTCCCCTCTACATCTACACCAACAGGCTAAAACCCTCCACTGACATCCCATCAGAGAGACAGAGAGAGAGTTAAAGGGAGAGAGAGAGAGAGAGAGAGAGAGAGAGGGAGAGGAGGGAGTGTGCCAGTTGGGTGAATAAAGGGGAGTAGTTGAAAGGGAGTGAGAGCAAGAGTCAGGGAGAGAGCGAGATGTAGGAGTCTGTGAGAGTGTGGTTGAGATAAACAGAAAGCGATGGAAACAGGAGTTGAAATCTCTAATTACTACTGCTTAACACAAGCCCATAAGCAGATGGTGGGAATGAGTGACACAGGACTTTATACACACCACACTCTGCTGGATTGTGTGTGCGCATGCTGTGTGTGTGTGTCAGTGTAATAGGGGAGGAGAACCAAACAATGGAGTGAAAGTGAAACCGTACAGTGAAAACAGGAGGACAAAAAGCGGCAGCATACAGAGCAGATGTGGCGAACAGGAGTGCGGCTCCTACTACGCGCCTCCTCTGCCACTTTCATCTTGTTTCGTCGCCCTACCTCTCTCGGTTCATCCTTCCCACGTTTGGTGCTCTTCCACATCAGCATGACAAAGCCTGGTTGGACAGAGAGGGAGACACACAGACGAGAGATGGGTGATAATAGAGTTATTTATATCTAGCTTCATTATGTGACTTTTTTTTTTTTTTTTTACAACTGCTCTATTCATTTTTAGCCGCGCTGTCGGAAGCAAAGGTGTGTTCATAGTTTAGGAATTCATATCTCAGCAGCTGCCGGATGGATTTACATGTAATTTTGTACACACGTTCCCTTCAGGAAGAATTTTAATGATTTTGGTGATTCTCTGACTTCCTTCTGCATTTGTTCAGTACATTGCTTACAAGACAATATCGGCAAAATACAGGCAAACGTGAAGCTTTGTTTTACACATGCTACCATGTTAAACTAGGAGGGAGAAAACTACAAACATTAAACCTGAGGGGTATACTACAAAGCAAGTTTGACATAGCCAGGCTTTCTTTGTGTAAGCCGGCTTGACAAAAAGCTAAACCCTCAGCCAGAGATTGGAGGTATAATGACGAGGGTGGTTATCAACTCTTTTTGTCAACTTTCTGCTTCAAACTCTGTGCGTGTTCACGTAATAGGAGGCGTTTAACGTGTCACATGATTCTTTTTTTTGCACAAAATGAAACGATCGCGTGCAGCTGCTTCAGTCATCACGTTGTTTTATTGGAGAACAATGAGGAATATAAAAAAATACAGCGGTAAAAAGCGCTGCTACTGCAAATGGTGCAAGACAGAAATGCTGGTAGGAAACTGTTGATCATGTTAAGATATCATATTTTTACAGATGCAGCTGCTTATTTCCAGCTGGATGTTGAAGTGTGACTTTAAACTTCAAATATTTAAATATGATATTCTACTGAAGTGCATGTAGGTCTGACACTCTCCCATCATGCAGGATATCACTTTAAATTTTGTCCAAATCAAAGCAAAATTAATGTTATTGATTGAATATTCTCTGTAATAAATAGCAGGAGAATAATCCATTTTTCAATCTGTGTTCTATCAGCTGCAGCACCAGCAATGTAAACGGACTTGACAGCAAATCAGAGCCAAACATAAAAACATATTTGTGTGATTTCTGCATCACCAACTAAATACACGTCTGGTTCCCATGGCAATGTGATATATACAGTGTGTGACATTGTAACTACACAGAATCATTCAGTGATATTTGTAACATACAACTCAGCGTGTTTGCAGATGAAACACATTCTTCCACCTGAGAATCTGTATTGCTCATAAATGATAGTTAGGAAACAATTTGGTTAAAGGGAGACGCTCTTTCCGGCCGATTTACATCTGAAACTCTGAACATAACCTGCTCCCGACCATGTTGGCTCCACAGCATCAGTTACCATGGAGATCTAGCTGGTTAAAAGAGAGCCACCTTCATGACACTGAAAACTCTGGCTGTAAGCTCAACATACCTCGATAAACCCACTAATCTTGCTTCGTAGTACAGTCCTCTGCTTAGCATCACTATTATTTTCATTGTAAATATGTTAGTCTACCGAACTCAGAATTTAGTTGCTTGTTTTGCTAGAAACTCTCAGTTTTGTTTCCCCTTTAAAAAAGTGAAAAACACTCTTGCATTCTCTGGAGCTCCAACGGCCTTGTGTAGAACGGGTCTGGCTGCACCTCATCATCATTCTGTTATACAGGAAAACAAGCTCTGGCGTGCTTGTATTCCTTTGAACCAATCGCAATCGTCCGAAGTGGAGCTAAGAACAGAACGCAGCAAAAATGTTCACTCAGAAATGGGGAAGGGGGAATTGTTCTGATGGAATATCTGAACGCTTGAAGGCGAGCTCTTCATTTAAATGGATAATTCACAAAGAAAAATAGCAAGGTTGCTTTTTTTTTTTTTTGAATGATCCAAACCTTCAGCAAAACTTAAAATTTTCAGCTTGTAGTTTTGCTAACTGGAGAATGTGGTTGTTATTTCCCATCATGAGCATGATTTTGAAGATATTGATTGCATAGATAGTGGAGGGAGAGAAGAGAGGCATGTGAAGTGTGCAGCTAATGGCAAGCTTATACCCCCAATATATAACCAGTGAGTGAACGGCATTATTCAAATATACACAGTGAAGAAGTACACAGCATAAAATCTGTTTTAAAAAACAGATTTTTTGCCTTATTGTAACATTTTTGTTCTTCTTACACTGTTCATTTTGCTATTTAGGACGAATATACTGGAAATTAACAACATACACACAAAAATCTACCATGTCATTGAGAAAAAAATTACATTTGCAGACACTGCCTGACCAATTAATGTCTAAACAGTGAGATTCACGAAGCAATGGTGACATACGGGAGTGAAACATCATAAAAACAATACAACTACATTGTCTCCTTACTACCAGGTGGAATCCTGTTTCTTTTGTTAATGCTTTTGCTCATACAGTATTTTTTATTGTTGAAGTGGTTGAAAAATAGGCAAATGGAGCTCATGAAAGAACACACAGCCAAGAGTGTATACAAACTGAACACATTCGGTCCAACAGCACCTAAATGTGCTTGTATGCTTGTAGATAAATGTTCCCGTCTCGCTGTGCGTCTCCCGAAGCTCCATCTTGGAGCCGTAAAGCAGAGAAGAGGGCGGGAATCTGGAGACGGTGAGAAGAGGGTGAGAGGGGCACAGATGTGGCAAACCAAAATCTCTCTTCTTCATTCATCTATCTGATGTTTTTTTTCCCTCTTCTCTATAACATGTTCACGTCCTTTGAAAAGAAAAAAAAAAAAGAAGCCTGAAAGCAGCATGATTCATGAAGAGGAATTTGAACAACTTTTAAATCTGTTCTTACTTCCCTCGTACACTTGCAGATTTCACGCCTGCCATCTTATCGTGGTTTGATACTAGGCAGAGGCAGATCCGTATGAATTATAGATCAGCTCATACTCGACAGATCTTATGTAGCGATGGGGGTAAAAAAAACCACAAAAAAACCTAAACCTGATCAAGTGATAACACTTAAAAACAAATAAACCTCTAATTCTGCCAGGTCAGTCATGTGTTTCAGATCAAAAACAATTAGTGTCTTCTCAAGCTGAATCGATTAAAAAAAAAAAAAAAAACTACAGCACGGCGAGCAGTGAACATGGTGTTTAGATTTTAGAGTAACGGATGGTACAATCCAGTTTGTCGATAAACCAAATCCTCACTTAAATGAGAAATCCACGCGGTGTTGCTGCCAGTTCAGCTGGAGGGCTCTGGATCAGCCTGATTACTTTGGGCTGACTGCAGCAGATCGAAGTAATCCCCATATACTACATAAGTATGTACACGGAACAACCGTGTGGTATATTAAAGCGCAGCGAGACAATGTGAGGGCTGCAAATTTTGTCAGCATTTACTGGAGGGCAGCAGAGGTGAATGTGTGCAAATGTAGCAGAATGAGTGTCTGTGTGCATCTGCAAATGTATTCCCCGTCTGCGAAAGCTGCAGCGTGTTTGTTTGTGTGCGCGGTGATTTGTTGCAGAAACAGAGCATGCTTGGTTTTATAATCAGGATTCAGGGATCACCTCTAGCCTCTGTAATCAGTAAGACCTGTCCTAAAGCGACCGAACTAGGGAGAGAGGGAGGAGGGAAGAAATTACAGTGCAAATGGGGACATGGAGCTGCACCGGCGATGCAGCCTGAAAAATGAGAGAATGATGGAGGCTGAATTTAATAAACTGAAACTGATGATTCCTTGGAATTTACCCTTTTACACTGCAACAAATCTCTGAGCGATCTTGAGTAATGTCTAGCTTTAAGTACTATGTGCTCTAAGTAGCTTCAACAAAATGAAGAAAAAAATTGGTCATTACACCTAAAGGACACTTTACATAGTTTGCGAAAATGCCCATTAGATGAGATGATTGATATTACTTTGTATCTGTGCAGCAAGCCACATCCAGCGGCCACCTAACTGTGAGAAACACCTAGTCTGACCCTGTTTTTTACACTTAGAGTGAAGAAACAAGCTACAACCTGTTATTTAGCAACCTTTAAAAGCGCTATAGACAGCTTTTGTGCTAAGCGAAGACATCGCAACCCAGTGGTATACGCAAGGGTAAGCGATTTAAATTTCATCCTTTCCCCAAGTCAGTCCACGTATGTCCCCCTTCATCCCACAATTTATTTCCACATTTGTGTCCGTACAGCCACTATGCTACAACAGCAGTAGTATGCATGAATTAGTGTGAGTGTGTGGAACCCAAAAATGCCGATCTACTGCACATGTATGGAAAAGATTCTAATGCAAGCAAACTAGAAAGTAGTCTTAGCCATTGTTAGACTTTCTGCATACGAAAATATGTGAGTATGGGGTGTCTGAGAGGATCCATAAATCAAGCTACGATAGGCCACTGTTAACCTTCCTGCATCTACAAATACAAAAATGTCAATGTGATGTAATTTACTCCCTTCCACAAGGCTGTAAGAGTCCACGTGGACCTCTTTGTGTCATGTGTCTGCATGGCGACCGAGGACAGTAGTGCCCATGCTCGGCAGAACACTGGGACACCAATCTACCACACCAGTATGGTTCTCCAAGTTGACTGCAAGCCAAAGTAGTGTAAGGTTGGTGTTATACTTTATGTGTGCCTGAGTGCGTGAGCTGGTGTCCTTGTGACATTTAGCTGAGATTGGTCAGTGCTATACTTCCCGCATCCACAAGTAGGCTACGTGAGGTTCTGCGTGATTTAAATTTGGTGCTTTCCCCAAGTCAGTAAGAACCCACGTGAATGTCTTTGTGGATGTTTGTGTGCTCCTGAAAGTTTGTGTCCTTACAGCAACCTTGCAAAGAAGGCGGTAGTGAGCATGCTCAGCAGTAGGATGTCTAAGTGGAACACGTGAGCACCAATTTACCGCACTTGTATGAATCAGAGTCCTCCAAGAGGAATAGAAAGTAGTAAACGGCTGTCAAAACACTTTCCACGTGTTAGATTTTGATTTGCAAGAAGTAGTAACAATAGCAACTGTGCATGTCCATCTTCACTGAAGTATGATCAAGGTTCAGCAACACAACTATGCGTCCTTGTTGTCCACAGCTGTCCACGTCCTCATGGGAGTATAATCAAGGTTTGCGGATGCTCACATGGACAGCTGCAGATACCCTTGGTTGTGTCGTTGTTGCTATTATGCTTCTTTTTTAGTTTCATACATCCGCATGGGATTATGTCTGCATACTCTGCGTATACACACAACTACCAAGCTTGCCTACTGTTGCCTTTGTAGTCACTGGGATGCATGTGGACATGTGCCTTAATAACAATAATTATGCATTCATGGTATCTGCAGCTGCCTGTGGTCATGTTTGCANTTTTTTTTCTTTCCCACATTTTTTTCCCTCAGTTTGTCTTCACACCGACATGTAGACACACATTCTACACAACCACACAGTGTTTAGGTGAAAGTTGCCCAAGGTCCTCCGAAACTGGGACGATTCCCAACTGACATTCAGCACCCCAAAGGGGTTTTTTATTTTTTTGGAGGGGTGTGTGTTTGTGTGCGCAGTGAACAAGCCAACAAACCTGTTTCCCTTTTTCTGCTCTGCCAGTCGGCACACATGGAACATCTCAGGATAAACGACGGCACACAAGAATGAAAAACAACTGAACAGAAAACAAAGGCCAGTCTGCAGACAGTGAACAAACACAACGTAAGCAAAAAATAAAAATAAAAAAAGCTGCGTTTTCCTCCGAAATTATATAAACCTGAGACAAATGCAGACATTTTGACTTGTTCAGTTGCGGAAACACATTCATGCAAAGAATAAATTATTCAAAGATCATAGCTTGGAATGCTTCATCCAAACCATTCGCCAGTGGTCCAAGCAGTGTGCCATCAGGCCTCATGTGCCCAACAGAAACTCTCACACATTTACACACATTTACTCAACAACACACACACAGACAATCAGGAGACAATTAGCACCATACCTCACTGTAGCATTCCCCCCGCTGGTCTTGGGGCTTTCTTTCCAGCTGGGGAAATAAAAAATCCAGAGACAATCTGGTCTCAGCTGCAGAGATCTGAAACACTCAGAGAGGGGAAAGCCAGAGAGAAATCAACTCCCAGCTCCCCTCTACATCTACACCAACAGGCTAAAACCCTCCACTGACATCCCATCAGAGAGACAGAGAGAGAGTTAAAGGGAGAGAGAGAGAGAGAGAGAGAGAGAGAGGGAGAGGAGGGAGTGTGCCAGTTGGGTGAATAAAGGGGAGTAGTTGAAAGGGAGTGAGAGCAAGAGTCAGGGAGAGAGCGAGATGTAGGAGTCTGTGAGAGTGTGGTTGAGATAAACAGAAAGCGATGGAAACAGGAGTTGAAATCTCTAATTACTACTGCTTAACACAAGCCCATAAGCAGATGGTGGGAATGAGTGACACAGGACTTTATACACACCACACTCTGCTGGCTTGTGTGTGCGCATGCTGTGTGTGTGTGTCAGTGTAATAGGGGAGGAGAACCAAACAATGGAGTGAAAGTGAAACCGTACAGTGAAAACAGGAGGACAAAAAGCGGCAGCATACAGAGCAGATGTGGCGAACAGGAGTGCGGCTCCTACTACGCGCCTCCTCTGCCACTTTCATCTTGTTTCGTCGCCCTACCTCTCTCGGTTCATCCTTCCCACGTTTGGTGCTCTTCCACATCAGCATGACAAAGCCTGGTTGGACAGAGAGGGAGACACACAGACGAGAGATGGGTGATAATAGAGTTATTTATATCTAGCTTCATTATGTGACTTTTTTTTTTTTTTTTTACAACTGCTCTATTCATTTTTAGCCGCGCTGTCGGAAGCAAAGGTGTGTTCATAGTTTAGGAATTCATATCTCAGCAGCTGCCGGATGGATTTACATGTAATTTTGTAGACACGTTCCCTTCAGGAAGAATTTTAATGATTTTGGTGATTCTCTGACTTCCTTCTGCATTTGTTCAGTACATTGCTTACAAGACAATATCGGCAAAATACAGGCAAACGTGAAGCTTTGTTTTACACATGCTACCATGTTAAACTAGGAGGGAGAAAACTACAAACATTAAACCTGAGGGGTATACTACAAAGCAAGTTTGACATAGCCAGGCTTTCTTTGTGTAAGCCGGCTTGACAAAAAGCTAAACCCTCAGCCAGAGATTGGAGGTATAATGACGAGGGTGGTTATCAACTCTTTTTGTCAACTTTCTGCTTCAAACTCTGTGCGTGTTCACGTAATAGGAGGCGTTTAACGTGTCACATGATTCTTTTTTTTGCACAAAATGAAACGATCGCGTGCAGCTGCTTCAGTCATCACGTTGTTTTATTGGAGAACAATGAGGAATATAAAAAAATACAGCGGTAAAAAGCGCTGCTACTGCAAATGGTGCAAGACAGAAATGCTGGTAGGAAACTGTTGATCATGTTAAGATATCATATTTTTACAGATGCAGCTGCTTATTTCCAGCTGGATGTTGAAGTGTGACTTTAAACTTCAAATATTTAAATATGATATTCTACTGAAGTGCATGTAGGTCTGACACTCTCCCATCATGCAGGATATCACTTTAAATTTTGTCCAAATCAAAGCAAAATTAATGTTATTGATTGAATATTCTCTGTAATAAATAGCAGGAGAATAATCCATTTTTCAATCTGTGTTCTATCAGCTGCAGCACCAGCAATGTAAACGGACTTGACAGCAAATCAGAGCCAAACATAAAAACATATTTGTGTGATTTCTGCATCACCAACTAAATACACGTCTGGTTCCCATGGCAATGTGATATATACAGTGTGTGACATTGTAACTACACAGAATCATTCAGTGATATTTGTAACATACAACTCAGCGTGTTTGCAGATGAAACACATTCTTCCACCTGAGAATCTGTATTGCTCATAAATGATAGTTAGGAAACAATTTGGTTAAAGGGAGACGCTCTTTCCGGCCGATTTACATCTGAAACTCTGAACATAACCTGCTCCCGACCATGTTGGCTCCACAGCATCAGTTACCATGGAGATCTAGCTGGTTAAAAGAGAGCCACCTTCATGACACTGAAAACTCTGGCTGTAAGCTCAACATACCTCGATAAACCCACTAATCTTGCTTCGTAGTACAGTCCTCTGCTTAGCATCACTATTATTTTCATTGTAAATATGTTAGTCTACCGAACTCAGAATTTAGTTGCTTGTTTTGCTAGAAACTCTCAGTTTTGTTTCCCCTTTAAAAAAGTGAAAAACACTCTTGCATTCTCTGGAGCTCCAACGGCCTTGTGTAGAACGGGTCTGGCTGCACCTCATCATCATTCTGTTATACAGGAAAACAAGCTCTGGCGTGCTTGTATTCCTTTGAACCAATCGCAATCGTCCGAAGTGGAGCTAAGAACAGAACGCAGCAAAAATGTTCACTCAGAAATGGGGAAGGGGGAATTGTTCTGATGGAATATCTGAACGCTTGAAGGCGAGCTCTTCATTTAAATGGATAATTCACAAAGAAAAATAGCAAGGTTGCTTTTTTTTTTTTTTGAATGATCCAAACCTTCAGCAAAACTTAAAATTTTCAGCTTGTAGTTTTGCTAACTGGAGAATGTGGTTGTTATTTCCCATCATGAGCATGATTTTGAAGATATTGATTGCATAGATAGTGGAGGGAGAGAAGAGAGGCATGTGAAGTGTGCAGCTAATGGCAAGCTTATACCCCCAATATATAACCAGTGAGTGAACGGCATTATTCAAATATACACAGTGAAGAAGTACACAGCATAAAATCTGTTTTAAAAAACAGATTTTTTGCCTTATTGTAACATTTTTGTTCTTCTTACACTGTTCATTTTGCTATTTAGGACGAATATACTGGAAATTAACAACATACACACAAAAATCTACCATGTCATTGAGAAAAAAATTACATTTGCAGACACTGCCTGACCAATTAATGTCTAAACAGTGAGATTCACGAAGCAATGGTGACATACGGGAGTGAAACATCATAAAAACAATACAACTACATTGTCTCCTTACTACCAGGTGGAATCCTGTTTCTTTTGTTAATGCTTTTGCTCATACAGTATTTTTTATTGTTGAAGTGGTTGAAAAATAGGCAAATGGAGCTCATGAAAGAACACACAGCCAAGAGTGTATACAAACTGAACACATTCGGTCCAACAGCACCTAAATGTGCTTGTATGCTTGTAGATAAATGTTCCCGTCTCGCTGTGCGTCTCCCGAAGCTCCATCTTGGAGCCGTAAAGCAGAGAAGAGGGCGGGAATCTGGAGACGGTGAGAAGAGGGTGAGAGGGGCACAGATGTGGCAAACCAAAATCTCTCTTCTTCATTCATCTATCTGATGTTTTTTTTCCCTCTTCTCTATAACATGTTCACGTCCTTTGAAAAGAAAAAAAAAAAAGAAGCCTGAAAGCAGCATGATTCATGAAGAGGAATTTGAACAACTTTTAAATCTGTTCTTACTTCCCTCGTACACTTGCAGATTTCACGCCTGCCATCTTATCGTGGTTTGATACTAGGCAGAGGCAGATCCGTATGAATTATAGATCAGCTCATACTCGACAGATCTTATGTAGCGATGGGGGTAAAAAAAACCACAAAAAAACCTAAACCTGATCAAGTGATAACACTTAAAAACAAATAAACCTCTAATTCTGCCAGGTCAGTCATGTGTTTCAGATCAAAAACAATTAGTGTCTTCTCAAGCTGAATCGATTAAAAAAAAAAAAAAAAACTACAGCACGGCGAGCAGTGAACATGGTGTTTAGATTTTAGAGTAACGGATGGTACAATCCAGTTTGTCGATAAACCAAATCCTCACTTAAATGAGAAATCCACGCGGTGTTGCTGCCAGTTCAGCTGGAGGGCTCTGGATCAGCCTGATTACTTTGGGCTGACTGCAGCAGATCGAAGTAATCCCCATATACTACATAAGTATGTACACGGAACAACCGTGTGGTATATTAAAGCGCAGCGAGACAATGTGAGGGCTGCAAATTTTGTCAGCATTTACTGGAGGGCAGCAGAGGTGAATGTGTGCAAATGTAGCAGAATGAGTGTCTGTGTGCATCTGCAAATGTATTCCCCGTCTGCGAAAGCTGCAGCGTGTTTGTTTGTGTGCGCGGTGATTTGTTGCAGAAACAGAGCATGCTTGGTTTTATAATCAGGATTCAGGGATCACCTCTAGCCTCTGTAATCAGTAAGACCTGTCCTAAAGCGACCGAACTAGGGAGAGAGGGAGGAGGGAAGAAATTACAGTGCAAATGGGGACATGGAGCTGCACCGGCGATGCAGCCTGAAAAATGAGAGAATGATGGAGGCTGAATTTAATAAACTGAAACTGATGATTCCTTGGAATTTACCCTTTTACACTGCAACAAATCTCTGAGCGATCTTGAGTAATGTCTAGCTTTAAGTACTATGTGCTCTAAGTAGCTTCAACAAAATGAAGAAAAAAATTGGTCATTACACCTAAAGGACACTTTACATAGTTTGCGAAAATGCCCATTAGATGAGATGATTGATATTACTTTGTATCTGTGCAGCAAGCCACATCCAGCGGCCACCTAACTGTGAGAAACACCTAGTCTGACCCTGTTTTTTACACTTAGAGTGAAGAAACAAGCTACAACCTGTTATTTAGCAACCTTTAAAAGCGCTATAGACAGCTTTTGTGCTAAGCTAAGACAGCGCAACCCAGTGGTATACGCAAGGGTAAGCGATTTAAATTTCATCCTTTCCCCAAGTCAGTCCACGTATGTCCCCCTTCATCCCACAATTTATTTCCACATTTGTGTCCGTACAGCCACTATACTACAACAGCAGTAGCATGAAGTAGCGTGAGTGTGTGGAACCCAAAAATGCCGATCTACTGCACATGTATGGAAAAGATTCTAATGCAAGCAAACTAGAAAGTAGTCTTAGCCATTGTTAGACTTTCTGCATACGAAAATATGTGAGTATGGGGTGTCTGAGAGGATCCATAAATCAAGCTACGATAGGCCACTGTTAACCTTCCTGCATCTACAAATACAAAAATGTCCATGTGATGTAATTCACTCCCTTCCACAAGTCTGTTAGAGTCCACGTGGACCTCTTTGTGTCATGTGTCTGCATGGCGACTGAGGACAGTAGTGCCCATGCTCGGCAGACCACTGGGACGTCAATCTACAACACCAGTATGGTTCTCCAAGTTGACTGCATGCCAAACTAGTGTAAGGTTGGTGTTATACTTTATGTGTGCCTGAGTGCGTGAGCTGGTGTCCTTGTGACATTTAGCTGAGATTGGTCAGTGCTATACTTCCCGCATCCACAAGTAGGCTACGTGAGGTTCTGCGTGATTTAAATTTGGTGCTTTCCCCAAGTCAGTAAGAACCCACGTGAATGTCTTTGTGGATGTTTGTGTGCTCCTGAAAGTTTGTGTCCTTACAGCAACCTTGCAAAGAAGGCGGTAGTGAGCATGCTCAGCAGTAGGATGTCTAAGTGGAACACGTGAGCACCAATTTACCGCACTTGTATGAATCAGAGTCCTCCAAGAGGAATAGAAAGTAGTAAACGGCTGTCAAAACACTTTCCACGTGTTAGATTTTGATTTGCAAGAAGTAGTAACAATAGCAACTGTGCATGTCCATCTTCACTGAAGTATGATCAAGGTTCAGCAACACAACTATGCGTCCTTGTTGTCCACAGCTGTCCACGTCCTCATGGGAGTATAATCAAGGTTTGCGGATGCTCACATGTACAGATACCCTTGGTTGTGTAGTTGTTGCTATTATGCTTCTTTTTTAGTTTCATACATCCGCATGGGATTATGTCTGCATACTCTGCGTATACACACAACTACCAAGCTTGCCTACTGTTGCCTTTGTAGTCACTGGGATGCATGTGGACATGTGCCTTAATAACAATAATTATGCATTCATGGTATCTGCAGCTGCCTGTGGTCATGTTTGCAAGGTAGTACAATTATTATAAAGACTTTAGCTGTCAGCTAGCTTTACACTGACCACACACATGAAAATCGATCGAGTCTCAGCAGGAAAGCAAAAAAGCATATTTTTTAAAACCTCAAACTTTTGCAACATCTGCTTCTTGTATGTTCAGTAATACATCTCTGTGTATCCTCAACATGTGCTTGAAGTGTGTGAACTATCCACAGTGTCAGCATGTGTACACAGCAGGTCTCATTTCCTGATTCTCCGGTCAGATGCTGATTTCTCTTTTGAGAGTCGAGCGCACAATGACATCAGCTTCCGCCAACACACAAGCCGTCACCATGGCACCACACAAAGACATTTCTAGCCCAGAGGGAGGGGAAGCATCATGCTTGACACATTTATAGGAGAGGTCTGGGCTCCACTCCCCTCATCTCCTATACCCTCCTCCTCCTTCTTCTTCTTCTTCTTTTTTTTTTTTTCAATTGCTGTTTGTCCAGCCGCCTGCTCTGTTTACCAGATCATCAAAGAGCGTCTCTGACTTCTGTGGCTAGAGTTCCCTGGGTCTGGCCTGTGCTCCCTTTGCATTTTAGTCTCATTGCTTCTCTCTTCTTTTCCACTTGCTCTTCCGCTAATAGTATCCATTAAGTCCATTTGAAATCTTTCTTTCCCAGACTTCTATTTTAGATTTCCTACTTCCCTCCCCCTCTTTTGATTTCTTTTCTTGTCAAATGGAGCCATGACTCCAAGGGCAAAGTGCCTGGAGAAGAAGTGACCACCCACCGGGCTTTGTCTAACTCTTTGCCCCAACGGACAGAAGGCCTGTGTGTGAGAGAGGGAATGTTACACAGAAATACAGGGCAGAATATAGCAGGTAGAGCAAAAACACCATCACAAATATGTTCAGTTTCAAGTTATATCTGCCTGAAATATCACAAGATGGTGTGTGGAGTAATTCAGTTTTTTTTAGATATCTGAAAAAGGAAGGATGTTTTAATTTACGAATCAATATCTCACTAAGAGCAGTTAAAAACATTTTAAAATTAAATAGTCTGCTTCAATAAGGATTAGACGTAAATGTTAGAGCCGAAATTACAGCTTTTTTAGATTTTACACTGTTGCGACATGAAATGTTTCTACTGAAACCACATTATGTATCCAAAACAAAACACTCTGGTTTTCCAGAAGGGTGACTGTGGTTTTCGTTGTTCCTTAATCAAATGTCAACCTGATTTTGCTGTCAACAACTTGTGTTTTTCTCAGTACTGCACATGAGGAGTGAGTAAAACAGTTGGATAACGACATGTATATTTTTAATTAGCTGTATTTGTGTCAGAATACACCAAATTCAAGCTAACTCACGTAAAATAAACTCTTCCGATCCTTTAACAATTCGTGTAGGATGTTGATTTTTAGTTATAATTGCTTTGATTGATTCATTTATGATCTGTCCGACACAATCAGCGTAATACAATACCACTAAAAGTAGTACTAGTACAAATAATTATGATGGCAGTTGATTTTGACACCACCTATTATAAGCATATTCGATGATATACAACAAATTCGCAGAATGTTCTGTAATTAAAATTATTATAAAGTAATGGAAAAGTCCTTGAAATCCATTGTCCAAACTGTGTAAGAACCCAGCCCCAGTTCTAACGCTCCCTCTGCCTCCAGCTTCACATAATACAAACTGAAGAATTACCCACTGAAGATATTTCGCTGTTTCCTCTGGGGTCCTCCGGCAGGACAAACTCATTGATCAGCTCCTTTGAAAGTGCAGACATCATCTGCCTACAGTTTTGCCTCGAGCTGAAAATTTGCTCGTAAGCTGGATTTTCAGTGTTCCTGCTCAAAGCTTACCTTGATTTCTCTCTCTGCTTTTGTTCTGCCACACAAAAGCGCTCCCGTCTTGTGGCCAACAATGGAACCTCCGCCAAGAAGCTCTTGTGCGAGAATTGTCACTTTATTGCAAAAGAATTTCCATATCACTCAGATATATACAGATACAGTTAATTCAAATGATGACATTCATATGATAAAATCAGACCACTCGTGCTTATGTGCAAATATCTAGAATAGTAAAGCATATAAGAACCGTTGGCAAACTAATGCTGCAGAGGGAAGTATTGTTGAACTATACAGTATAAGAATGATTTAAGACACTTCTCCTATAAGTTGTACCTTACCATGTCAATAACTATTTGAACAAAATACACTTGATTCTGACATTTCTTTTTTCTACAACATTTTTGTGCTACAAATGAACGTAATAAAGCTAAAGAGTAAAGAATATGCCCTCAGCTCATTGTCCCCTTTACATCAGGTCAGGCCGAACAAGCTCGACGTCACACAGTCTGGCCCTCAGCCAGCGCAGAAACGGCTGCTTCCTGTACTTTTCTTACAACACCAAAAAGTCATGCAAGGTCACCAGAACTGTGTATCTTCTTTGCTTCCTCCTCCTCCAACAACGGTGCCAACTCTTTTCTGCAACTGCATCCCTTGGGTCATGTGTGAGGTGACGCAGTTCAAGCCAGTTTGAAAGCACCCAGGAAGGTGGAATCTCCATCCAGGGACACGTTGGCTGCGGGCCGCGGGATCAGAAGCTCCAAGTAGTCGTCGACCTCCAGCTTCACAATACCTGAGGGATTCAAATGCCCATTTCAGACCTTGAACTGACTTTTTTGACATTGACCGCCTCAAACAGACACGCGTTTGATAGCTTGCCTGAGGGGGGGAAGACGCGCTGACTGACCTCCTAACAGCTGTTGTGAAAAGGCTGAACATAGCTGGACATAGACCATAAATACAGGCTCACCTCCTGTGTAGCAGGTGTTGAAAGCGTACTCGGGGTTCATGGTCTGGATGCAGCGGAACAGAAACACAAATTTGCGTTCATCTCCCACAACGTTCTTCTTCCACCGGATCACCACATGGCCCATTGCAAAGGTGCTGTCCATGTAGTAGACCTGCACACATCACAATTACCGGGTTAAATCCACGAGGCTTGAGTGCTATAACATTTGCTACCTCATTTATTATTCATGCACAAGTTGCTTTTTCTCTTTATCTGACCTTTTCTCAAGGTCTCTTAACCAACTGCATGCTTACATTGAGCACACCCTTTTTTTTTCTGCACTGTGTGTAGAAAAAAAACTCAGATTGCAAGTAGACTAGTAGCACCCCCTGGTGGGAAAACTGTGAAACGACAACCAAAAAAACTGCCCCTACCTGACTGTACACAAAGTAGAAGCCCTCCTCTTTGACTAACATGCCGTCACTGTTCTTCTCCAGGGCAGAGCCTCTCTTCAGCCCAGACTGCCAAGGGATACCTGTGTATAGTTCTGATGAAATTTCTGATCCAAAATAGAACATCTAATTAGAAAACACGCCAAATGATCTAAACATTTGTGTCAAGAGTCAAGCTGTTTGTGTTGCTGCTTGGGGTTTCCCGCATACATGCTGATATAGCTTTAATGTGAAATATGTTTGGCCTCTGTAATAGTGGCTGTGATGAGTGAAAAGACAAAAGTCATCGAAAAGAGGGGGGAAAAAAAAGTAAACATTTCATGAAATTCACATTAAAAAACAAATCACCAAATGATGTACTGTACCTCTCCTGAAGGGTTTTCTGCTACTGTTTGCCAACAACTGCAGGCACGGCTGAGAAACTGTCACAAGACATAAGAGAAGAATTTTGAGATGTTTAAAGCGATCAACTGTTTCTCTACTGTCTGAACATGGCTCATTCCATTGCTATCACTCTGGTTCCTTCTGCTCCTTTCCTTTTTGGACAAACTTGATAGGTGGTGGCAACATCTCGCCACATGACACGTGCTACTTTTCCTGTGGATATGAAAGCTAGTAAGTTATTCACACTTGGTAGACTTTTTTGGGGAACTTTTCTTTTTCTTTGCCAGTGGTCTAAAGGCAGATTGTCAGACAGTCTTGTGACTTTCAGCCGTATGAATTAACTTTACTTGACATATATTCAAGGAAATTAAACTCTAGAAACAGAATCAGTCACACACACTCAAACAAATACAATATATATAGTAAATGATGTAACTCTTGCTGCAACAGATTCATATGAACAGAAAATTCAAACTACATCTTAAATGTTAAGTCAGTTGCCAGGTTCGAGTACATCCGTCTTACCAAACGTCTCGTTTCCAGGCGATGTCCTCCTCTTCCTTATCAGGCTGAAGGCATGTTCAGATCCAGAATGGTGCAGGGTCTCCTGGCTACTTCTCCTGCTACTGCCAGACTGTGCAGACATTACACAGCCCTTACAAACACAGTGAACGCAAGTGAAAATACAATATCTTGTATGTCTTCACAGCTTTGTTGCTGTGTCCCCGGGGACTGGTGTTCTCTCACCTGGCCTCTGTACCTGGCCTCTTGACCCTCTCCTCTCCTGCGACCGACTTCCAATTTGAGTCCCTCCACTTCAGATCTGAGAGCTACCATCTGGTACAGAGACAGAGCTGATAGAGAGGAGGAGGTGACGGTGGCGAGCATCAGCAGGAAAACCGGCCAGGACAGCCTTCCTTCACCTGCCCGTTGTCCAGTCTCAGGATCCACACCTGCTAAAACTGCCATGGCAGAACAATCACAGGAGAGATCACGCTGGGAGCATGACCAGTCTGTCGCCTGAACCACGTTGCCTCTCTGCGTGGATTAGGAATGGTGGCTGTTTTCTTATCTCTTCAAGTTTCCTTAAGAGCTGCTGGCTTTGCCTTATCTCCTGTCTTCAAGCGAGACTAATTTCCTTAACTTTCGCTTTTGTCTTTCGGTAGTTGGATCGAGTCTGCGGGACTACGCAGAAAAAATACAGTACAAAAAAGGGCTCAACAGCTTCCCCTCTACTGTTCCGCTCAGCTAACCACACTCACAGCTTCCTGCCTGACCAGCAGACCTGACAAATCTGTCTACATCATGATAAAATGCATCTCAAGGTCTCCACATTTTATTAAATCATCCATGTGAGTGGGCACAAAAAATAGCCTTGGCAGAATGATGAGAAACAGCCTGGTTATGAAATAGATGAAGTGAAGTAAGACTAATAAGGAGAAATCGTCATTATTATTGACACCATAACATCTAAATTTGACACGTACTGAAACAAGGAAGTACAAAGTTTTCTTCATCTTCAACGCATAACATGACAAAACAAACAAATTCTCAGAATAAAAAAAAGTGAACTGACGCCAGGTTACATGAATTATTTTAGAACTGGTGCATAAAAAAAGGGGAAACAAGAAAAGAAATTTTAATGTATCAATTTATTGCATGTTACAGTACAGAAAATTGTGAAAATGTGTGCTTACAAAAGAAGTTGTCGACATTGTTTTGAAATAGAAAAGGAAACATAACTCTGAAATGGAAAATCACTCAAACTGATTGCTTCATACTGAAGGTGTCTGTCTGTTCAGCTATCCCATCAGTGCTTCTTCAATGTGGACTCACGGTAAGTCATGGTAGATGTACACAAAGTATGTCAACACTGTGCAGGTTCATTACAAAATAACTGCCAAGACTTAATGTAATCACATGCCAGTTTGCAAAGGCAACTTGCAAATTCCAAATTATGCCAGCATTTGTAACAGTATTCATTCCAATCAATTCACAATCATATGAACATTTAAAAAACATGTTCCATAGTGCATTTGCACGATACCTGGCTAATGATGTTCTATAAAAAATGAAAAGACATTCAGTTTGATTCCATTTCTTTTCATCAGCAGAGTGTTGGACAGGAACAATACATTTGTCTAGGATGATATTCTATTCATAATTCAATTTGCTTCAGGCCAACCAACGAAACAATGCATCAAATGAATGGCAACAAGTTCCGTGATATTTTCTTGTATGTAGAGATGGTGCAATGCAAACAAACTACCGGCAGAAGTGTATAAAACATAGCTAGTGGAACAAAAGGAGTGAATATGCACGTGGTTGAAATCAGACTGCACAATGTGCACTAACTCAGCATATGGATTGGATATAATACAAAAGAAGTCTGAAATTGTTCAGTGTCACGAGTGGAAAAAAAAAAAAAGTCACACAAAAGGGAGAAGAGACTATTAATACACCATTTTTATAAAGCACATTAATTTAAGACCACCATTTACATTCACAGTAGCCTTCAGACTGTTTTTCAAGTTGTCGTCACATTGACACACACAAATTTAGACTTTTGGTGTAGTCAAATTTTGTTTCGCGTACTGTTTGCAAACAGTATCAAATATGGCTAAAGAGATCTGTTGAGTGTATTCAAATGGCTTTAATACCACTGCAGTGCAGTGTGCTGCATTTAGAAAAGCAAGAGCAGATAATAGTGTTTTAATTGTCAGACTCTGCTCCACCCCGTGGAAGACATGCAGGAAAGGTTAATTAGCTCATTAAAAGCCCTCCAAGTGAGTAAAGCCATTTTGCCACATGAGCATGGCGTGATCCTCCAATTCACAATTACAGTGCTGATGATAAAAGCTAACAAATAAACACAACATTTGATTAAAAATGCTCACACTTTATTCCTAGTTCTCAAAGGACGGGCTCGTATTTTTTTCAAAAACTACCTTAGTACTATACTCACATGTCCATATACTGAATAGGTACTTTGAAAAAGCTATTTGTCGTGGTAATCACTCTTCAGACCATCCAGAAACCCCTCCCTTATGCAACTAAGGCTCGTGCCAGACCAATGTTTTACTTTCTGTGTCTAGGGTATTTCAGGCTTTAGCAGTCTGACTTAGACAGATACTTGCCATAGTTCAGTATTTTTCTTAAAAATTCCCTTTATTGGAATGTGCCAGACTGCAGTTTCCTGTTGACCTGCAGTAGATGATTATAGGAACACAGTGATTTTCTTTTTTTACTCCAAAAAAAACCAACAAACATTCTGGAAATCACCCACTCCATCGCATTACTAAAACCTTACCTTATTAGCAGAACTGTATGTACAAAATGACAGACTGTGTAATCTGCCCCAAATTCTTTTCAACTTCGGTTCACTTAAGGAATTTATCTCTTTATGGTCAGCAGGGACTTGAGGATTACAGCAACCAATAACTATTTCAGTGCACAGACATGTATCGTAGCACTGCACCAAGATAGCCTTAAAAAAAATATGAGCTCGTCTGTAAAACAAAACAAACCACACAAAGCAAATGCTCCTTAACAAACTAAAGAAGCCAAAATTGTGCAGCAGCAACTGGAGCCCATTGAAAAATAAAGACAAGCCTGTGTGCTAATTGTGTTTAAACAGGACACAGTAGAAGGGAGAAAAGCTTGTAGCTTATCCTAAGCACAAGGAAACAGAAGTAGTCTGACAAAAAAGCAAGTTATTTTTGAAAGGCAGAAGTATCAAAACATGTCACCTTACATTCCTGACCACTTCATCTCAACGAACACTTTTGTGGCTGAATATAATTATTCAACAGTAAGCTTTATGCTATTGTTGCAGACGAAACTCTCAAGGGTATACGGAAATATTCATCACTACAATGTCAGGATATGCCAAGCCGTTGCACATATATATTACTGTTCCTTGCCTAAAGGGGAGAGAAAAGAAACTCCTTAAGCTCCTCAAAGTATTGCTCAGAAGATGTTAGTCCACATAATCAAACATGGGTAAATCTGGACAGAAAAGTGCAATGTATTAACAAAGATATATATATTTACAGTTTATCCTACATATTATCAATGTTTAATTTTGTATATCAGATGACCTGTAATTTTTATTCCAGTAATAATCACGTTTGAAACACCATAGGCCCTTATATGGTCACAATACTACGAAAAACGGCTTCATTTATTTTGATCCATTTCAGCAGACTCGCTAAAGCAAATTCTTCTGTGGTTGTGACATGTCTTGTGGTGTGGGCATGTATGCTCTGGCTTCATTCATAAAAGGTCATAAATACATGCATTCATAGCTGAAACACAAAAAGAACCCCAGGAGGACATCGTTAGCCTCTCTCAAACCCTTGAAATAGTGAAAATAGTTTAACATGTTAAATTTACAGAAAGGTAAAAAGAGTGAAATCAAATAAAAACCCAGACAAAAGCATAAAAAAATGTACATTCTTTCCAAAAAATCAATGAAGTCCCTCCAATCAATTTACTTCATCCAGCCCATAATCTGTAATCAACAGTCAGTCCCTGACTGATTTTTCAGATGATGGTGACGCTCGCTGAGGGCTGAGCACTCTCCTCATGGGCATGGCTCTTCAGCAGGTCTTTCATGAACTGCTCCAAAGCAGCAAAGTAGCCCTGACACTGCCACGTGTCATTGTGCGTGCCCTCTGGAAAGATAGCCAGGCGTTTAGTCCGCGCAGGAGACAACTCGTACAGTTGTTTCATCATAACTGGTGGGATGAGCTGGTCTGACAGACCAGACACAAACAGCGAAGGCATGCGGCACAGCGCCACCTGCCGATAGGACAGGAACTGATTCCTATAGCACCATAAGGGCAGCAGGCGCATGGGCAAGAAGGAGAAGAGCGTCGCTGCCATGTGGGGGATGCTAAGGAAGGTGTTTTCCACAATAATGGCTGCTACACGGTGAGGGTTGACTGATGCCAAGCGCACGGCCACAGCACCTCCTAATGAGCGACCAAAGAGTACCACCTTTGTCTTGTCCAGATCAGGACGGGTCATGACGTAGTCCAGTGTGGCCTCGGCATCCAGGTACAGCCCATCCTCACTGGGCTCACCCTCACTTTTTCCATAGCCACGATAGTCCACCAGCACCACGTTAGCTTTGAGATTGACCAGCATCAGCAGGGCGTTTGGCACCCTGTGACCAATATTACCTGCATTACCATGGAAATAAAGGATAGTAGGCGGAGCAGAGGAAGTGGGGCTGCTCTGATTGCCAGACGTGACTCCAGGAGGTGCATCACCTCCTGTGTAACGGAGAAGGATGAGGTTAAGCTTCACACCATCCTTGGTGCGAATGTATACATTCTCATGTGGGATTCCTGTTGGCATGGGAACATAAAGGCGAGAGGAGGAGGGCTGGTCAGGGAAGTACAGGAGAACATCTTGAAATTTGTAGAGGATGCCCGCCACAGATGCTAGGATGAGAGCAAGGAGAAAAAATCCTCCATACAGGTGGAAGGTGAGGATGAGGGCCAAAAGAGAGACTCGACAGGCACCCCAGGACCAGGAAGCCAGAGTCAGGGTACAGCGCTCCATTGCCCCCCACAGCCTCCAGGGCTTCTCCATGGCTACACAAGAGCTGAGTCACAAGACACGCACTCTGCAAATACACAGAGAACCAAAGAGAGAGT